>NC_142798.1:30548178-30706678 GCF_049724085.1 Artemia sp. Qi Xiang Cuo
ACCAGGTAGTGTGTGTTGGAGGGTGGACGGGGCGGCGTCGCTATGTTCTTGCGCGACTGGGCCGGCTATTTCACGATCTTGCATAGATGAGCCGGCAGGGTTCACCATATTATAAGAAGCCGCCTCTTCTCTTTTGGTTTTTGACCGGACTGTATGGTGGCTGCCTCGTCATCTCTGGCTTTCTTGGAAGGAGGGGGCACGCATTCTTCATAATTGGCCTTAAAAAGAAGAGAAAAAATTAGTATCTAAATAATTTGCCCCTTTTTTACAGAAAGAAAGTTATTAACTACAATTTTGTTTAGAAAAGTATTGCATTTTAGTAAAGCAAAAAACTCATATTCTCTCCCCCTAAATTTAGGAAAATTAACCCACCCTAAGTCTACCCTCTCATTGAGTTAATCATGTGTTTTATTCAAGCGAAAGCCATATCTTACTACTTTTTATTCAAATGTTATAGCTAAAATCACTAAATGGTGAAGAAGCAATTAAGGTAAGAAACAATTATCTTTTCTATTTTATCACTATTAAAAGTGCTAACCCCCTCCCCAGCAAAAAATCCTGGATTCACGCTCCCCTCCCGGGAATATAAAAGAAACTTTATCGAAAGAACGCTTGAAAATAATCTGTTTCTCTTCTCCAAAATAGCACATTGCGTCTGCGCCTAATTATTACAATTGCCTCAAAGTGTTTTAATTTTGACGGAGAAACAGTTCCTTTTGACTTTGGCTGCCGCGTTCGTAAACACAGGAAAAGGGGTGACAGCTAATTTTAACCTCGCGTAGAGCATTATGTCAAAACCAGGTTAGGTTAATAACAACAGTGACGGAAGTCAATGGTCGCTCTTATCTATGATATAGACACTTAAAATTGCATAAATTTAACGAAAGAAAATTATTTCTTTTTGCTAGAATTTTGGTTGTAAAACAATGGGGGATGGGGTTAGGGTAAAAAGAATATATTTTATGTTTTCCTAGTGAGTGTAATGATGTTTGTATGGTTTGGGGGGGGGGGGTTCGGGGTAAAGGAATATATTTATGTTTTAGCTGAATATAGTGGAGGAGGTCCAAGGAAAATAATTTTATTTTAAATTTTACTACCAAGGATCTTAACGAGTAAATTGTCGGGGCCAAGGCTTATATGCTTGCCGGGTCCACGGCTCAGCCCCGTGGCAAGTCGCGGGTCCGAGGGACTGTGGGGGGCCAGGGGAGGGCCTTTGCGGGCCACGGGCGGCCCGGTGGGGCCCCGGGAGGACGTGTGGGGGTCCGGGGGGCAGTGGGGGACCGGTGGAGGGCCTTTGGGACCCCGTTGGTCCTTTGGGAGCTCGATGGGCCTTTGGGGGCAATTTCATGTGTTCTATCCATTGTGTCACAATACTTTCTGATAATTTAATCACATTGCATGTCCGTTATATACGAAATCTCAAGGGTGAATTGTTATGTAACGGGGAAATCATATGTAAGCAGGTCTCTGATTGGCTGAGAAGGAGGATGTATCCGACTCGCTGATTGGCTGAGAAGGAAACACGTGATCTAACTGTTTCCGGGAAAGTCATAACATTTGGCTCGAGCAACAATAACAAATACTATTTCTTGACGCCATGACATTCACGAACGATTACGCAATCAAGTTCTCGGAAATTCACTTCCCCCACGAGTCCTAGATCAATAACATTGTTCCCGTTAGAATTCAATGCGCATGTGCAACCTTCGTTCCGGAGTTATTACACATAGAAACATCAAATAAATTGACCTTGGAAAAAGAGG
The DNA here is from genome assembly GCF_049724085.1 of Artemia sp. Qi Xiang Cuo. Taxonomy (NCBI): domain Eukaryota; kingdom Metazoa; phylum Arthropoda; class Branchiopoda; order Anostraca; family Artemiidae; genus Artemia; species Artemia sp. Qi Xiang Cuo. The sequence continues at coordinate 30,549,942 of NC_142798.1, forward strand.
TCATTGACCGATTACGCAATCTTTCTCCCTAGGGATTCCATGCCCATATATGGGATGCGAAAAAAGTTGTAGGTGGCAGCAGGGGTGAGGGTCACGAGTCGGACCCCCATCTCTACTGATTAAGCGGTCATTTTTAAAGAATTGGAACAAAATTCGAGCTTTCGCTTAAAGAGCAAGGTATTAACTAGGGTCCAAACCCCCTAACATACTTATTAAAAGTATGTTAACATAGAAGTCCGTTACGTATGCTAATTTGTATGTTACGTATATTTATTACTAATAAAAACGTTCGTAAACAAAATAAAACAAGTTTCGAGAAAGCCATTTAACCAAATAAAAGTAAACTAATATGACAATTTTGTTTTAATTATTCATGTACTGTGAGCCAAGATCAAAACCTACATTTATTCAAAAACGTTCAAAAATTAAATAAAAAAAACAAGTTTTTTTAACTGAAAGTAAGGAGCGACATTTAAACTTAAAACGAACAGAAATTATTCCGTATATGAAAGGGGCTGCCCCCTCCTCAACGCCTCGCTCTTTACGCTAAAGTTTGACTTTGTCTCACAACTCTATTTTTTAAAAAAAATAAAAAACTTAGCGTAAAGAGGGAGGCGTTGAGAAGGGGACAGCCCCTTTCATATACGGAATAATTTCTGTTCGTTTTAAGTTTTAATGTCGCTCCTTACTTTCAGTTAAAAAAACTTGTTTTTTTATTTAATCTTATATAAGAACGATGTTGGCACAATGTACTATGTATTATTTTTTCCTTTAGAGCAGGGCACTTCATATGGAAGGGGTCGTCGTAGAAAGTTCAAAAGGGACTCATTTGATCGGAAATTGAGAGTTCTAGTGTCCTTTTTAATAGTCAAAAGTGATTGGAGGGCAACTCGCCCCCCCCTACGCCCATCATTTCCCCAAACACATCCAAACACAATTTTGAGATAGCCATTTTGTTCAGCGTAGTTGATTTCCTGAATATGTTTTTGAGGAGGACACTCCCCCACAACCCTCAGGGCAAGGGTTTTAAGTTATGCCCTGGGGGCATATAAGATTCTTATAGAAGGCGTTGTTGTAGAAACTTCAAAAAAAGCTCATTCAATTGGAAATTCAAAGGGCTAGTGCCCTTTTTAATAGTGGAAAGTGATTGGAGGGCAACTAGCCTCCCCCAAGCCTATCATTCCCCCAAAAACATCCAATCCAAATTTTGAGATAGCCATTTTGTTCAGCGTAGTAAATTTCCAGATAGAAATATATTTTTGAGGAGGACACTCCCCCACAACCCTCAGGGCAAGGTTTATCACTTATGCCCTGGGGGCATATATGGTTTTTATAGAAGGAGTTGTCGTAGAAACTTCAAATAATACTCATTCGCTTGAAAATTCAAAGGGATAGAGTCCTTTTTTAATAGAGAAAAGTGACCGAAGGGCAACCCGCCCCCCCCTGCGCCACTTCGTCCCCCAAACACCTCAACGACAACGTTTGATATAGCCTTTTAGTTCTACGTAGTAGATTTCCAGATAGAAAATATGTTTTTTGAGAAGGATACACCCCCACAGCCCTCAGGGCAAGGGTTTTAAGTTATGCCCTGGGGGCATATAAGGTTTTTATAGAATGCAATGTTGTAGAAGCTTCAAAAAAAGCTCATTCGATTGGAAATTCAAAGGGCTAGTGCCCTTTTTAATTGTCGAAAGTGATTGGAGGGCAAATAGCCCCCCTCCCACGCCCACCATTCCCCAAACACATCCAATAAAAATTTTGAGATAGCCATTTTGTTCAGCGTAGTTGATTTCCAGATAGAAAATATGTTTTTGTGGTGGAGACTCCCCCAAAGCCCGCAGGGCAAGGATTATAAGTTATACATTGGGGACATATACGCTTTTCACTGAAATATTTGGCGAAGAAACTTGAGAAAGGGGACATTCGATATTAGATTGAAAGGGTTACTACCCTCTTTCATAATCGAAAGTGATAAGTTACATTTTTTGTTGTTGTTGTTGTTTAGACCAGGGCACGTCGTATCGAAGGAGTTGTCGTGGGAGCTTCGAAAAGGGCTCATTCGATTGAAAATAGAAAGGGTTGATGCCCTTTTTAATAGTCGAAAGTGATTTGAGGGCAACGAATCCCCCTTCCACTCTCCCACGCTCACCCTCCCTCACCCATCCTCCCATTTGCCCATTATGTTTAAAAACTAAATGTTGCCTTAAGATTAAATCAAAATGCAAGATTTTGATGCTAACTCCCAATAAGGCATCTCAGAACTATCCCAAGAATCACTGAGGGTATTATGTTCGAACTTTCAGGGCTACTTCTGCTCTAAAAATTTAACCAAATCGAAATAGCGTAAGTGTATCCAAGCTATCAAAGAAAGTAAACAGAGTTTTTCCGAATGGTATCAAGTTTTCCATTTCAGGTCAACTAGAGGAGGTATGAAACTAAATTAAACAGTACTATTTGTGTCCATATTTATAAAAGGGTGTATGTTGTTAAAAATTGCTGAAAATTTTTTTCCACCATACAAATAGCAGGCCAAACTATAAAGTCTTAAAAAACGAAAAGATTTAAAGTATTATTTTCTTTTTCCCTGAATAAGAGTTTCAAAGAAAAGTAAAGAACTCCATTAAACCAAAAATTAGCGAAAATAAAATCAAATAATCTACCGTGAAACGTGAAACTACCACAAATAAGCGTGAAACTACCACAAATCAGCATCGATAAATAAATGAAACCCAAAACGAACAGAAATTACAATAGATAACCGAGTCAAACTCAAAACGAGCAGAAATTAACATAAGTTGGGCGCAAAATCCCTATGCCTTCCCAAGGCCAGAACAAAATTTGCACTTTACAGAAAAAATACAAATGAATGCGCATTGTCAGTGTAATATACATATACTGATATTTAGTAATCAAAATGTTAATATTATTTGATTTATTAAATTTATAAAAGTAAAAACATGTATATTTTTTTGCCCTGAGGGCTGTTGTGTTTTGGGAAATAGTGGGCGTGGAAGGGGTGTTAGTTGCCTTCCAATCACTTTCGACTATTAAAAAGGGCACAAGCCACTCCAATTTCCAATCGAATGAGCCCTTTCGAAGTTTCTACAACTCCTTCGATACGAAATGCCCTGGTCTAAAAAAAAAAAAAATAATAATAAATAATACATTGTGCCAACATCGTTCTTTACTTAGGCTGCACTATTGCGCTGCCTATGATTGTGGAGCCGTGTTTAGCCATCTTTTGCTGCAAAACAAAAATACTGCAAAGCGATCAAAAATGGAACACTGTAGCCAGCAATGAATGATGGCTCCTGTATGCCCCTTGTACTTAATTATGGAGTCGCGTTTAGCCATTTTGTGCTGCAAACCACACATACTGCAAAGCGATCAAAAATGGAACACTATAGCCAGCAATGAATGATGACTCCTGTATGCCCATTTTACTTAACTATGGAGCCGCGTTTAGCCATGTTGTGCTGAAAAACAAAAATACCGCATAGCGATCAAAAATGGAACACTGTAGCCATCAATGAATGATGGCTCCTGTATGCCCATTTTACTTAATTGTGGAGCCGCGTTTAGCCATCTCGTGCTGCAAAACAAAAATACTACATAGCGATCAAAAATTGAACACTGTAGCCATCAATGAATGATGGCTCCTGTATGCCCATTTTACTTAATTGTGGAGCCGTGTTTAGCCATCTTGTGCTGTAAAACAAAAATACTGCATAGCGATCAAAAATTGAACACTGTAGCCAGTAGAGGTGACCCTAAAGCTCCCATGTGGCACCCCTGCTGCCACCTATAACTTTTTTGCACACCCAAATAAGGGCATAGCCTCCCTAGGGAGAACACGTGGTTAATGTGGGTCAATGACCTAAATTTCCAATGTCGACCTTGACATTCGCTGAGAGCGTGAAATTACAACAACAACAACATCGACCTTGGAACACCTGTGCTGTCGACCTCAATTCACCTATCGTGAATCAATAATTCCCCTTAGAAACAACATATTAATTTCCCCTTTCATGACAGATCAATCAACCAATGACATCATCTGTCAGACTTTAAAAATTTTCGCATAGAAACGATTCTCCAGGAATAGATCCAAGTCATTAATGTCTTTGCCTCGGAAACAACTCTTTTGGTCGAACTCCAAAGGATATTAATAGCCAAAGGCCATGGAAACAATTCTCCAAGAAACATCTTAGCGATGAATTGTTTTAGCGCGGGAATCAGGTTTCTTATTAATTTGAAATGCATTAGCGCAGAGATGCCAAAAACAAAAGGAACACGCTGAATTACGTTTAGGGATTATTTGGGCGAAACTGTTTTAGACAGGTTATGGAACTATTTCGGCGAAACAGTTAGAGACATTTTAAAAGATGATTTTTGAAGAGATTTTAGAAGAGAATTTAATGGTGAAACTCTGTGGTCGTTATAATACACAAGTTTCATTTGAACAGTGTTGTGAGGTCCTCTAACCCAACCCCAAAGGGTTCCAATCCTCCTACCCCAACCCCGAAGGAAGCCCCCGGTCCTCAAAGGCCCCCCAAGCTCCCAAAGGGCCACCGGTGCCCCCAAAGGCCCACCCAGACCCCCAAAGGCCATCCCCGGGCCCCCCAAAGGCCCATCGAGCTCCCAAAGGACCAACGGGGTCCCAAAGACCCTCCACCGGTCCCCAAATGTCCCCCAGGCCCCCAACTGCACCCTCCCCGGACCCCCAAAGGCCCTCCCTGTGCCCCAAAGGCCCTCCCTGTGCCCCAAAGGCCCTCCCTGTGCCCCAAAGGCCCTCCCCCGGCCCCCAAAGGTCCCCAGACCAGAGAAGCGCTGCCGGGATGCGCCGTGGGCCAGGAAAGCACCGCAGGATGCGCTGCAGGGATGCGCCGGGGGTCAGGAAAGCGCCGCAGGGGATGCGCCGCAGGGAGGCACCGCAGGAAAGCGCCGCAGGATGCGCCGCAGGGATGCGCCGCAAAAAAAGTAAACTAAAAAGTAAAAATTTCGAAATGTTATCCCCCAAACACCCTCCTCAGACCCCCAACTGCCCTCACCCGGTCCCCAAGGGTCCCCCCGAGCTCCCACCGAACCACCGGCCCTCAAGGGACCCACAGACCCTCACAGGCTCTCCCCGAGAACCCGTCTTTCGTTGATGTGTGTTGTCTGAAACCTATGATTTGGGATGTGTAGTTTGCTACTTCAGGCTTTTCTGAGCTAAGGTTTCCTAGTATTTCCTAGGTGAATGTTGTCTGAAACCAATAGTTTGGGATGAGTAGTTTGTTATTTCAGGCTTTTATGAGCTAGGTTTCTTAGCCTTTCATTGGTGTGTGTTGACTGAAACTTATGATTTGGGATATGTAGTTTGCTATTTTTGACTTTTCTGAGGTGGACTTCTTAGTCTTTCATAGGTGTGTGGTGTCTGAAACCTGTGATTTGGGATGTGTAGTTTGCTATTTTCGACTTTTCTGAGCTGGATTTCTTAGCCTTTCATAGGTATGCTTTGTCAGAAAATTATGATTTGGGATGTATAGTTTGCTATTTCAGGCTTTTCTGAGCTAAGGTTTTCTAGTATTTCGTAGGTGAATGTTGTCTGAAACCAATAGTTTGGGATGAGTAGTTTGCTATTTTTGACTTTTCTGAGCTAGGTTTCTTAGTCTTTCGTTGATGTGTGTTGACTGAAACCCATGATTTGGGATATGTAGTTTGGTATTTTTGACTTTTCTGAGTTGGATTTCTTTAGTCTTTCATAGGTATGTGTTGTCTGAAACCTATGATTTGGGATGGGTGGATTGCTACTTTTGAATTTTATGAGCTAGATTTCTTAGCCTTTCATAGGTGTTTGTTGTCTGAAACCTATAGTTTGGGATGACTAGTTTGCTATTTTTGACTTTTCTGAGCTAGGTTTCTTAGCCGTTCATAGGTGAGTGTTGTCTGAAACCTATGATTTGGGATATGTAATTTGCTATTTCCGACTTTTCATAACCGGATTTCTTAGTCTTTCGTAGGTGTGTGGTGTCTGAAACCTATGATTTGGGGTGTGTGGGTTGCTATTTTTTTGACTTATCTGAGCTGAATTTCTTAGCCATACGTAGGTGTGTTTTGACTGAAACCTATGATTTGGGATGGTTAATTTGCTATTTTTGACTTTTCTGAGCTAGATTTCTTAGCCTATCATATGTGTGTCCTTTCAGAAAATTATGATTTGGGAGGTGTAGTTTGCTTTTTGGACTTTTCAGAGCTAGGATTCTTAGTCACTCATAGGTGTTTGTTGTCTGAAACTTCGAGTTTGGGATGAGTAGTTGGCTATTTCAGACTTTTCTGAGCTAAGGTTTCTTAGTATTTCGTAGGTGAATGCTGTCTGAAACTTATGATTTGGGATATGTAAATTACTATTTCGGGCTTTTCTGAGTTGGATTTCTTAGTCTTTCATAGGTGTGTAGTGTCTGAAACCTATGATTTGGGATGTGTAGTTTGCTATTTTCGACTTTTCTGAGCTAGGTTTCTTAGCCTTTTATAGGTATGTGTTGTCAGAACATTATGATTTGGGATGTGTAGTTTGCTATTTCAGGCTTTTCTGAGCTATGGTTTTCTAGTATTTCGTAGGTGAATGTTATCTGAAACCAAGTTTGGGATGAGTAGTTTGCTATTTTTGACTTTTCTGAGCAAGTTTTCTTACTCTTTCGTTGGTGTGTGTTGACTGAAACCTATGATTTGGGATATGTAGCTTGCTATTTTTGACTTTTCTGAGCTGGATGTCTTAGTCTTTCATAGATGTGTGTTGTATGAAACCTATGATTTGGGGTGGGTTGATTGCAAATTTTTACATTTATGATATGGTTTTATTAGACATTCATAGGTGTTTGTTTTCTGAAAGCTATATGTTTGGATGTCTAGTTTGATATTTTTGACTTTTCTGAGCTAGGTTTCTTAGCCGTTCATAGGTGAGTGTTGTCTGAAACCTATGATTTGGGATATGTAATTTGCTATTTCTGACTTTTCATAACCGGATTTCGTAGTCTTTCGTAGGTGTGTGATGTCTGAAACCTATGATTTGGGGGTGTGTGGGTTGCTATTTTTTGACCTTTCTGAGCAGGATTTCATAGCCATTCGTAGGTGTGTGTTGACTGAAACCTATGATTTGGGATGGTTAATTTGCTATTTTTGACTTTTCTGAGCTAGATTTCTTAGCCTTTCATAGATGTGTCCTTTCAGAAAATTATGATTTGGGAGGTATAGTTTGCTTTTTGGACTTTTCAGAGCTAGGATTCTTAGTCACTCATAGGTGTTTGTTGTCTGAAACTTCGAGTTTGGGATGAGTAGTTGGCTATTTCAGACTTTTTTGAGCTAAGATTTATTAGTATTTCGTAGGTGAATGCTGTCTGAAACTTATGATTTGGGATATAGTATTTCGTAGGTGAATGCTGTCTGAAACTTATGATATGAGATATGTAAATTACTATTTTGGGCTTTTCTGAGTTGGATTTCTTAGTCTTTCTTATGTGTGTGATGTCTGAAACCTATGATTTGGGATGTGTAGTTTGCTATTTTCGACTTTTCTGAGCTAGGTTTCTTAGCCTTTCATAGGTATGTGTTGTCAGAAAATTATGATTTGGGACGTATAGTTTGCTATTTCAGGCTTTTCTGAGCGTAGGTTTTCTAGGATTTCGTAGTTGTCTTTTGTCAGAAACCTGGAATGCTGGATAAGTCGTTTTCTATTTTTTACCGTTGTGAGCTAGGTTTCTTAGTCTTTAGTTTGGGTGTGTTGACTGATACTTAGGATTTGGGAGATTTATTTTGCTATTTTATACTTTTTTTAGCTTGATTTATTAGCCTTTCATATGTGTGTGTTTACTGAAACATATGATTGGGATGAGTGGTTTGCTATTTTTGTCTTTTCTGATCTAGATTTATTATCAGTTCATAGGTGTGTGTTTTCTGAAACTTATGATTTGGGATGTGTATTTTTCTATTTGAGCTTTTAATATCTATGATTATTATTCCGTCATATGCGTTTGTTGTCTGAAACTTCTAGTTTGGGATGAGTAGTTTCGCTATTTCAGGCTTTTCTGAGCTAAGGTTTCTTAGTCTTTCATAGGTAAATGATGTCTGAAACCTATGATTTGGGATATGTAAATTACTATTTCGGGCTTTTCTGAGTGGGATTTCTTAGTCTTTCATAGGTGTGTGTTGTCTGAAACCTATGATTTGGGATGGGTGGATTGCTACTTTTGACTTTTCTGAGCTGAATTTCTTAGCCTTTCATAGGTGTTTATTGTCTGAAACCTATAGTTTGGGATGACTAGTTTGCTTTTTTTGACTTTTAAGAGCAAGGTTTCTTAGACGTTCATAGGTGAGTGTTGTCTGAAACCTATTTTTTGGGATATGTAAATTAATATTTCGGGCTTTTCTAAGCTAGATTTATTAGTCTTTCGTTGGTGTGTGTTCTCTGAAACCTATGATTTGTGATGGATGGATTGCTACTTTTGACTTTTCTGAGCTGGATTTCTTAGCCTTTCATAGGTGTTTGTTGTCTGAAACCTATAGTTTGGGATGACTAGTTTGCTATTTTTGACTTTTCTGAGCTAGATTTCTTAGCCTTTCATAGGTGTGTCATTTCAGAAAATAATGATTTGGGATATGTAACTTACTATTTCGGGCTTTTCTGAGTTGGATTTCTTAGTCTTTCATAGGTATGTGTTGTCTGAAACCTGTGATTTGGGATGTGTGGGTTGCTATTTTTTGACTTTTCCGAGCTGGATTTCTTAGCCGTTCATAGGTGAGTGCTGTCTGAAACTTATGATTTGGGATGGTTAATTTGCTCTTTCCGGCTTTTATTAGCTAGGTTTCATAGCCTTTCATAGGTGTATGTTGTCAGAAAATTACGATTTGGGATGTGTAGTTTGCTATTTGAACTTTTCAGAGCTAGGATTCTTAGTCCATCATAGGTGTTTGTTGTCTGAAACCAATAGTTTGGGATGACTAGTTTGCTATTTCAGACTTTTCTGAGCTAGATTTCTTAGCCGCTCATAGGAGTGTGTTGTCAGAAACTTATGATTTGGGATATGTAAATTACGTTTTCGGGCTTTTCTGAGTTGGACACTTCTAAATTTTTCCACACACGAAAACTTACACACAAACACGTCAAAACTTACACACACAAAAGCTTATACACACAAAAACTTAAACACACACACACACAAAAACTTACACCCACACGCAAAAACTTACACCCACACGCAAAAACTTACAAGCACACAAAAACTAACATTTACACAAAAACTTACACACACACTAAAACATACACACACGCACAAAAACTTACACACACACACAAAAACTTACACACACACACGAAAACTAACGCACACATACAAACACACACACACATACATACAAAAAACTTACACATGCACACGAAAACTTACATGCACAAAAAAACTTACATGCACACAAAAACTTACACACACGCACAAAATCTTACACGCACACACAAAAACTTACACACACACACGAAAACTAACACACACACACCAAAACTACACACACACACACACAAAAAATTACACACACACACATGAAAAATAACACACACACACACGAAAACTTACACACACACTCCAAAACTTACACACACAAAAACTTACACACACACACACACAAAAACTTACACATGCACACGAAAACTTACATGCACACAACAACTACATGCACACAAAAACTTACACACACACACACACACACACACACACACACACACACACACACACACACACGAAAACTTACACACACACGCCAGAACTTACACACACACAAAAACTACACACACACACACACACACTCACACACAAACTTACACATGCACACGAAAACTTACATGCACACAAAAACTTACATGCACACAAAAACTTACACACACACACACACACACACACACACACACACACACCCACAAACAAACACACACACGCACACGAACTTACACTCACACACAAAACTACACACACACTACACACACACACACACACACACACACACACACACACACACACACACACACACACACACACACACACACACACACACACACACACACACACACACACACACACACAAGATAGCAAAAAAACACACAACAAAAAACTCACAAACACACTCACAAAATATTAAAAACACACACACACACACACACACACAAAACTTACACACACACACACGAAAACTCACACACACACACGCCAAAACTTACACACACACAACCATAAACAAACACACAAACACACACACACAAACACAAACACACACACACACAAAAACTAACACCCACACACGCACACACACACAAACTTACAAACACACACACAAAACTTACACCCACACACAAAAGCTTAGACACACAAAAACTACACACACACACACAAAAACTTACACCCACATGCAAAAACTTACATGCACACAAAAACTTACATGCACACAAAAACTTACACACACACACAAAAACTAACACACACACACACAAAACTGACACACACACACAAAAAAACACACACACAAAAACAAACACACACACACACCCACAGACACACACACAAACTTACACATGCTCACGAAAACATACAATCACACACAAACTTACACACACACACACACACGCGAAAACTTACACACACACACACGTCAAAACTTACACACACAAAATCTTATACACACAAAAACTTACACACACACACAAAAAAAATTACACCCACAATCACAAACTTAAATTTACAAAAACACTTACATGCACACTAAATCTTACACACACAAAAACTTAAACTCATACACAAAAACTTACACACACACACAAAACTTACACACACACACACGAAAACTTAAACACACACACGAAAACATACACACACACACGCAAAAACTTAACAAAACAAACAAAATAATACGCACTTACCAAATAGCTGTTACAGTGTCTTAATTTTTCGTAGTTAATTTTGAATAACAGTTGTGAGATGCAATCGTTGGACTATTTCAGTAGTTACTTGTTGTGCTTTACCTTCTCACAGTTACATTCTCTTGATTTTTCGAAGTTCATTTTGAATTTCTGTCATGAAATGCAAGAGTTGGAAAATTGGGGTCTTAGTCCACCAGCCCGAATTGTGGAAATCCACTAGCTCAGTATTGGGGTCCCAGTCCACCAGCCTGAATGGTGGAAATTCACTAGCTCAGAATTTGGGTCTTAGTCCACCAGCCTGAATGGTGTAAATCCACTAGCTCAATATTGGGGTCTCAGTCCACCAGTCTGAATGGTGGAACTTCACTGTTTAAGTTAGGTTAGGTTAACTTATCATGAGCGATCATGATAAGTTAACGTAAAATTTTACGGCTAGTATGTTAAGGTTAGATTAGATTAATTTATGGTATGTTAAGTTATGTTATGTTAGCACATGTACTATTCACTTAGGTTAGCTTAGGTTAGGTGAGAGACAGGCAAAAAGTTAGGTGTATGATTAGGTTAGTTTAGGTTAGATTAAGTTAGGTTAGGTTAAGTTAGGTTAGGCTAGGTTAGCCTACGTACGCGCGCGTACGTAGGCTAAACTAGGCTAACCTAACTTGACCTATCCTAACTTAATCTAACCTAACCTAATCATACACCTAACTTTTTGCCTGTCTCTCACCTAACCTAAGCTAACCTAAGTGAAGCGTACATGGGCTAACCTCACCTAACTTAACCGACCCTAACTTAATCGACACTAACCTAACCATACTCGCCGTAAACGTTTAGTTTAACTTATCCTGAGCGCTCATGATAAGTTAACCTAACCTAACTTAAACAGTGAATTTCCACCATTCAGACAGGTGGACTGAGACCCCAATATTGAGCTTAGTGGATTTCCACCATTCAGGCTGGTGGACTAAGACCCCAATTCTGAGCTAGTGAAGTTTCACCGTTCAGGCTGGTGGACTGGGACCCCAATAATGAGCTAGTGGATTTCCACCATTCGGGTTGGTGGACTAAGACCACAATTTTCCAACTCTTGCATTTCATGACATAAATTCAAAATGAATTTTGAAAAATAAAGAAAATTTAACTGTGAGAAGGCAAAGCACAACAAGTCACTACTGAAATATTCCAACTCTTTCATTTCACGACAGGAATTCAAAATGAAATTTGAAAAATTAAGACACTGTAACTGGGATATGGTAAGCGTGTAAGTTTTTGTGTGTGTGTAAGTTTTGGTGTGTGTGTGTGTAAGTTTTCGTGTGTGTGCGTAAGTTATCGTGTGTGTGTGTGTAAGTTTTTGTGTGTGTGTGTAAGTTTTTGTGCGTGTGTGTAAGTTTTTGTGTGTGTAAGTTTTTGTGTGCATGTAAGTTTTTGTGTGCATGTAAGTTTTTGCGTGTGGGTGTAAGTTTTGTGTGTGTGTGTGTGTAAGTTTTTGTGTGTCTAAGATTTTGTGTGTGTAAGTTTTGAGGTGTGTGTGTGTAAGTTTTCGTGTGTGTGTGTGTGTGTGTGTGTAAGTTTTTGTGTTCATTTTAGTTTTCGTGTTCTTGTGTGAGTGTGTGTGTGTGTGTGTGTGTGTGTGTGTGTGTGTGTGTGTGTGTGTGTGTGTTTTTGTGTTTGTGTGTGTGTTTTTTTGTGTGTGTTTGTGTTTTTGTGTGTGTGTTTAAGTGTTTGTGTGTGTGTTTAAGTTTTTTTGCGTGTGTGTCAGTTTTTGTGTGTGTGTGTAAGTTTTTTTGTGGATGTAAGTTTTTGTGTGCATGTAAGTTTTTGCGTGAGTGTGTTAGTTTTTTTGTGTGTGTGTGTAAGTTTTTGTGTGTCTATTATTTTGTTCGTGGGTGTAAGTTTTTGTGTGTGTTTGTAAGTTTGTGTGAGTGTTTGTGTGTTTGTGTGTGTATGTTTTTTTGTGTGTGTTTATTTATGTTTGTGTGTGTGTGTTTGTGTGTGTGTGTAAGTTTTGGCGTGTGTGTGTGATTTTTGGTGTGTGTGTGTGTATGTTTGTGTGTGTGTGTGTGTGTGTGTGTTTGTATTTTTTTTGGCGTGTGCTTGTGAGTTTTTTGTTTTGTTCTTGTGTTTGTTTTTTTTTGTGTGTGTGTGTGTGTATATGTGTGTGTAAGTTTTTGTGTGTGTAAGTTTTGGCGTGTGTTTGTAATTTTTCGTGTGCGTGTGTGTGTGTGAGTTTTTTGTGTGTGTGTGTGTGTGTGTAAGTTTTTGTGTGCATGTAAGTTTTTGTGTGCATGTAAGTTTTCGTGTGCATGTGTAAGTTTGTGTGTGAGTGTGTGTGTGTGTGTGTGTAAGTTTTTGTGTGTGTGTGTAAGTGTTGGTGTGTGTGTGTAAGTTTTCGTGTGTGTGTGTGTGTGTGTGTGTGTGTGTGTGTGTGTGTGTGTGTGTGTGTAAGTTTTTGTGTGCATGTAAGTTTTTGTGTGCTTGTAAGTTTTCTTGTGCATGTGTATGTTTTTGTGTGTGTGTGTGTGTAAGTTTTTGTGTGTGTAAGTTTTGGCGTGTATGTGTAAGTTTTCGTGTGTGTGTGTGTAAGTTTTCATGTGTGTGTGTGTAAGTTTTGTGTGTGTGTGTGTGTTTTGTGTGTGTGTAAGTTTTCGTGTGTGTGTGTAAGTTTTTGTGTGTGCGTGTAAGATTTTGTGCGTGTGTGTAAGTTTTTGTGTGCATGTAAGTTTTTATGTGCATGTAAGTTTTCGTGTGCATGTGTAAGTTTTTTGTCTGTATGTGTGTGTGTGTGTGTATGTGTGCGTCAGTTTTTGTGTGTGTGTTTGTTTTTGTGTTTGTGTGTAAGTTTTTGTGTGTGTGTGTTATTTTGAGTGTTTGTGTTAGTTTTGTGTAAATTTCAGTTTTTTTGTGAATGTAATTTTTTTAGTTTGGGTGTAAGTTTTTTCGTGTGGGTGTAAGTTTTTGTATGTGTGTGTGTGTGTAAGTTTTTGTGTGTCTAAGCTTTTGTGTGTGTAAGTTTTGACGTGTGTGTGTGTAAGTTTTCGTGTGCGGAAAAATTTAGAAGTGTCCAACTCAGAAAAGCCCGAAAACGTAATTTACATATCCCAAATCATAAGTTTCAGACAACACACTCCTATGAGCGGCTAAGAAATCTACCTCAGAAAAGTCTGAAATAGCAAACTAGTCATCCCAAACTATTAGTTTCAGACAACAAACACCTATGATGGACTAAGAATCCTAGCTCTGAAAAGTTCAAATAGCAAATTACACATCCCAAATCATAAGTTTCAGACAGCATACACCTATGAAAGGCTATGAAACCTAGCTAATAAAAGCCGGAAATAGCAAATTAGCCATCACAAATCATAAGTTTCAGACAGCACTCACCTATGAACGGCTAAGAAATCCAGCTCGGAAAAGTCAAAAAATAGCAACCCACGCATCCCAAATCATAGGTTTCAGACAACACATACCTATGAAAGACTAAGAAATCCAACTCAGAAAAGCCCGAAATAGTAATTTACATATCCACAATCATAATTTTCTGAAAGGACACACCTATGAAATGTTAAGAAATCTATCTAAGAAAAGCCCAAAACATCAAAGTAGTCATCGCAAGCTCTATGTTTCAGACAACACACAAATAAGAAAGGCTATGAAATGCAGCTCAGAAATGTCAAAGGTAGAAATCAATCAATCAAACATCGTAGATTTCAGACAACACGCACCAATGAAAGACTAAGAAATCTAGCTTAGAATAACCCCGAAATAGTAATTTACATATCCCAAATCATATGTTTCAGAAAAGACTCACATATGAAAGGCTAAGAAAAATATCTCAGAAAAGTCAAAAATAGCAAACTAGTCATCCCAAACTAAAGGTTTCAGACAATAAACACCTATGAAAGGCTAAGAAATCCAGCTCAGAAAAGTCAAAAGTAGCAATCCACCCATCCCAAATCATAGGTTTCAGACAACACACACCTATGAAAGACTAAGAAATCCCACTCAGAAAAGCCCGAAATAGTAATTTACATGTCCCAAATCATAGGTTTCAGACATCATTCACCTATGAAAGACTAAGAAACCTTAGCTCAGAAAAGCCTGAAATATCGAAACTACTCATCCCAAACTAGAAGTTTCAGAGAACAAACGCCTAGGACGGACTAAGAATCATAGCTCTGAAAAGTTCAAATAGCAAACTACACATCCCAAATCATAAGTTTCAGACAACACACACCTATGAACGGCTAAGAAATCTAGCTCAGAAAAGACAAAAATAGCAATCCACCCATCCCAATCATAGGTTTCAGACAACACACACCTATGAAAGACTAAGAAATCCAGCTCAGAAAAGTCAAAAATAGCAAACTACATATCCCAAATCATAGGTTTCAGTCAACACACACCAACGAAAGTCTAAGAAACCTAGCTCAGAAAAGTCAAAAATAGCAAACTACTCATCCCAAACTATTGGTTTCAGACAACATTCACCTACGAAATACTAGAAAACCTTAGCTCAGAAAAGCCTGAAATAGCAAACTACACATCCCAAATCATAAGTTTCTGACAACACACCTATGAATGGCTAAGAAACCTAGCTCAGAAAAGTCGAAAATAGCAAACTACACATCCCAAATCATAGGTTTCAGACATCACACACCTATGAAAGACTAAGAAATCCAACTCAGAAAAGCCCGAAATAGTAATTTACATATCCCATATCATAAGTTTCAGACAGAATTAAACTACTAAATAATATATCCAAAATCATAAGTTTCAGACAGCATTCACCTACGAAATACTAA
This sequence comes from Artemia sp. Qi Xiang Cuo, assembly GCF_049724085.1. NCBI lineage: Eukaryota > Metazoa > Arthropoda > Branchiopoda > Anostraca > Artemiidae > Artemia > Artemia sp. Qi Xiang Cuo. The sequence goes on from NC_142798.1 coordinate 30,565,680, forward strand.
GAAACCTTAGCTCATAAAAGTCTGAAATAGCCAACTACTCATCCCAAACTCGAAGTTTCAGACAACAAACACCTATGAGTGACTAAGAATCCTAGCTCTGAAAAGTCCAAAAAGCAAACTATACCTCTCAAATCATAATTTTCTGAAAGGACACACCTATGAAAGGCTAAGAAATCTAGCTCAGAAAAGTCAAAAATAGCAAATTAACCATCCCAAATCATAGGTTTCAGTCAACACACACCTACGAATGGCTATGAAATCCTGCTCAGAAAAGTCATAAAATAGCAACCCACACACCCCCAAATCATAGGTTTCAGACATGACACACCTACGAAAGACTAAGAAATCCGGTTATGAAAAGTCAGAAATAGCAAATTACATATCCCAAATCATAGGTTTCAGACAACACTCACCTATTAAAGGATAAGAAACCTAGCTCAGAAAAGTCAAAAGTAGCAATCCAGTCACCCCAAAGCATAGGTTTCATACACCACACATCTACGAAAGACTAAGAAATCCAGCTCAGAAAAGTCAAAAATAGCAAACTACATATCCCAAATCATAGGTTTCAGTCAACACACACCAACTAAAGACTAAGAAACCTAGCTCAGAAAAGTCAAAAATAGCAAACTACTCATCCCAAACTAATGGTTTCAGACAACATTCACCTACGAAATACTAGAAAACCTTAGCTCAGACAAGCCTGAAATAGCAAACTACACATCCCAAAACATAAATTACTGACATCACATTAATATTAAAGTCTTAGATACCTATCTAAGAAAAGTCTAAAATAGCAATCTACACATCCCAAATCATAGGTTTCAGACACTACACACCTATGAAAGACTAAGAAATCCAACTCAGAAAAGCCCGAAATAGTAATTTACATATCCCAAATCATACGTTTCAGACAGCATTCACCTAGGAAATACTAAGAAACCTTAGCTCAGAAAAGTCTGAAATAGCCAACTACTCATCCCAAACTCGAATTTTCAGACAACAAACACCTATGAGTGACTAAGAATCCTAGCTCTAAAAAGTCCAAAAAGCAAACTACACCTCCCAAATCATAATTTTCTGAAAGGACACACATATGATAGGCTAAGAAATCTAGCTCAGAAAAGACAAAAATAGCAAATTAACCATCCCAAATCATAGGTTTCAGTCAACACACACCTACGAATGGCTAAGAAATCCAGCTCAGAAAAGTAAAAAAATAGCAACCCACACATCCCAAATCATAGGTTTCAGACACCACACACCTACGAAAGACTAAGAAATCCGGTTATGAAAAGTCGGAAATAGCAAATTACATATCCCAAATCATAGGTTTCAGACAAAACTCACCTATGAACGGCTAAGAAACCTAGCTCAGAAAAGTCAAAAATAGCAAACTAGTCATCCCAAACTATAGGTTTCAGACAACAAACACCTATGAAAGGCTAAGAAATCCAGCTCAGAAAAGTCAAAAGTATCAATCCACCCATCCCAAATCATAGGTTTCAGACAACACCCACCTATGAAAGACTAAGAAATCCAGCTCAGAAAAGTCAAAAATAGCAAACTACATATCCCAAATCATCGGTTTCAGTCAACACACATCAACGAAAGTCTAAGAAACCTAGCTCAGAAAAGTCAAAAATAGCACACTATTCATCCCAAACTATTGGTTTCAGACAACATTCACCTACGAAATACTAGAAAACATTCGATAAGAAAAGGATTAAATAGCAAACTATACATCCCAGATCATAATTTTCTGACAATGCATACCCATGAAAGTCTAAGAAATCCAGTTCAGAAAAGTCGAAAATAGCAAACTACACATCCCAAATCATAGGTTTCATTCACCACACACCTATGAAAGAATAAGAAATCCAACTCAGAAAAGTCAAACATAGCAAACTACATATCCCAAATCATAAGTTTCAGTCAACATACACCAACGAAAGGCTACGAAACCTAGCTCATAAAAGCCTGAAATAGCAAACTACTCATCCCAAACTATTGGTTTCAGACAACATTCACCTAGGAAATACTAGGAAACCTTAGCTCAGAAAAGCCTGAAGTAGCAAACTACACATCCCAAATCATAGGTTTCAGACAACACACATCAACGAAAGACGGGTGCTCGGGGAGAGCCTTTGAGGGTCTGTGGGTCCCTTGCGGGCCGGTGGTCCTTTGGGAGCTCGGGGGGACCTTTGGGGACCGGGGGAGGGCCTTTGGGGGTCTGAGGAGGGCGTTTGGGGGATAACATTTCGAAATTTTTACTTTTTAGTTTACTTTTTTTTGCGGTGCACCCCTGAGGCACATCCTGCGGTGCCTCCCTGCGGCGCATCCCCTGTGGCGCTTTCCTGACCCGCGGCGCATCCCTGCAGCACATCTCTGCGGCGCTTTCCTGGCCCACGGCGCATCCCGGCGGCGCTTCTCTGGTCCGGGGGACCTTGGGGGGCCGGGGGTGGGCCTTTGGGGCACTGGGAGGGCCTTTGGGGGTCCGGGGGGGCAGTTGGGGGGCCGGGGGACATTTGGGGACCGGTGGAGGGCCTTTGGGACCCCGTTGGTCCTTTGGGAGCTCGATGGGCCTTTGGGGGGCCCGGGGATGGCCTTTGGGGGTCTGGGTGGGCCTTTGGGGGCGCCGGTGGCCCTTTGGGAGCTTGGGGGACCTTTGAGGACCAGGGGATGGCCTTTGGGGGTCTGGCTGGGCCTTTGGGGGCGCCGGTGGCCCTTTGGGAGCTTGGGGGGCCTTTGAGGACCGGGGGCTTCCTTCGGGGTTGGGGTAGGAGGATTGGAACCCTTTGGGGTTGGGTTAGAGGACCTCACAACACTGTTCAAATGAAACTTGTGTATTATAACGACCACAGAGTTTCACCATTAAATTCTCTTCTAAAATCTCTTCAAAAATCATCTTTTAAAATGTCTCTAGCTGTTTCGCCGAAATAGTTCCATAACCTGTCTAAAACAGTTTCGCCCAAATAATCCCTAAACGTAATTCAGCGTGTTCCTTTTGTTTTTGGCATCTCTGCGCTAATGCATTTCAAATTAATAAGAAACCTGATTCCCGCGCTAAAACAATTCATCGCTAAGGTGTTTCTTGGAGAATTGTTTCCATGGCCTTTGGCTATTAATATCCTTTGGAGTTCGACCAAAAGAGTTTTTTCCGAGGCAAAGACATTAATGACTTGGATCTATTCCTGGAGAATCGCTTCTATGCGAAAATTTTTAAAGTCTAACAGATGATGTCGTTGGTTGATTGATCTGTCAAGAAATGGGAAATTAATTTGTTGTTTCTAAGGGGAATTATTGATTCACGATAGGTGAATTGTGGTCGACAGAACAGGTGTTCCAAGGTCGATGTGGTTGTTATTGTTGTAAGTGCACTCTCTCAGCGACTGTCAAGGTCGTTGTTGTTGTTGTTGACACCTTGGAAATTTAGGTCATTGACCCCATTAGCCACGTGTTCTCCCTAGGGAGGCTATGCCCTTATTTGGGTGTGCAAAAAAGTTATAGGTGGCAGCAGGGGTGCCACATGGGAGCTTTAGGGTCACCTCTACTGTAGCCATCAATGAATGATGGCTCCTGTATGCCCATTTTACTTAATTGTGGAGCCGTGTTTAGCCATGTTGTGCTGCAAAACAAAAATACCGCATAGCAATCAAAAATGGAACACTGTAGCCATCAATGAATGATGGCTCCTGTATGCCCATTTTACTTAATTGTGGAGCCGCGTTTAGCCATCTTGTGCTGTAAAACAAAAATACTGCATAACAATCAAAAATGGAACATTGTAGCCATCAATGAATGATGGGACTGGCAAGATTGAAATTGAGAGAAAGCTATGAGATAGCCTAAACTTAAAACTAAACTTCCACGTTTGTTATGCATTCGCATGTTTCTCTCTTTATGTGTGCATGGGTTGTGTGCCAGTTTTCCTCAATTGCCGCATTTTCCTGTATTCGCTGCTTGCAACAAGAATATTAACTGTTTAGTGATATTATAGCACCAGTGAAAGAAGTATTTGTAATGGATTTCTTAATGAAGCCGTCTTATACTATATGCTCAATTTCAGTTATGGATATAAGAAAACATGACGGGAAATCAACAAGGCGCACTAAATCTTTCAAAGAAGTAAAAGATGATTTTTTGGAAATTTTAGGAGGTTTCAAACAGCAAAAGGTAAAAAAGTTATTCTTTAAAATTATTTTTGTTCGATCCAAAAAAGGAATTTTTCAATTTTTTGATTTTATTTTGTTAAGTAGCATGTTGACTATTTATCTTCAGATATAAGGAAAACGAATGTTTTTCACTTTCTTTAGGTACTTTTTTTGGTAAACTTTGGATTTTCAAATTGTAGTTTCAATGCTTGGTACCTTTTTTTTTAGTTTCAAATAGAATGATTTGCATAAGAGTTTCTGAAATGCCTTCAAATATGACAAAAGTACAAATGCTATAGCACAGTTAACCAAAAACTGCTAACGAAACTTTTACGGCTATTATTTGGGGGCTTCAATTAGCAAAAGTTGAAAAAGAGCAAGATTTTTTTTTTGTAGTTTCTAGACAAGGCTATATACAAGAAGGAGGCTTCTGGTTTTACCCCTCCCCCTCCGAAAATTGTTCTCCGACCATTGAAAACTTAAAAAATGCATTGGGCAATAGACAAATTTTTGATGCGTTTTTAAGGGTTTTTTTCCGCCTCCTCTTCTCCCGAGAATAAAAGAAACTAACCCCGTGAACAATTATCTGGATAGTCAAAGGACATGGGATGTATAATATTTTTTTTCTCAGCATTATTGGGGGTGGGGGGGCAACTGCCCCCCTTGCCACCCCAAAACGACGCCCCTGCTCGTGAGTGTTTATTTTTTATGAACTAATTTAGATAGTTGGTAATAATGACTAGTCAGTCGGTAAAATCCATTGCCTCCTCCTTGTTAAGCAGTTTGCCTAGTGATGGCTCTGTTTGGTACCAGACCAATTACCTTGGAGGTCATTACTATCATTACATCATCATTACAGCATTACATATATCACGAATTTGTGCTTATTTTTCTTTTTTTTTATGAAGTAATTGTAATAGCAATATAATCCAATCGGTAAACATGAAAAACCAGTCGGTAAAATCCATGGCCCCCCCCCCCAATATTTTGGCTAGTAGCAACTCGGGTCAGTACCAGATTAGGTTCACGAAGAATATTTACTTCTTAGTCCCAGCCTGTTGTCTCTGTGCATTCCCATCATAGGGCAACTCTTCTACAATTGCCAATCATTTCATATTTTCGAATAATTTTTTTTAACCTTCATCTTACTCTGCTATGATAACTCAACCTCCAAAAACACGAAAAGGAATGAAAATAAAGTGAAACGTAAAAATAAATGCTATCGTATATTCTACACCACAAAATCTCGGAATATAGGTTCAATATTCCCAAATTTCTTCTTTTCTTCATTATTTAATTTTTAATGCTCTTTTTGGCTGTTGAATTTTACATGAGCGGATATTTTCGGTGGGGGGGGGATACTCCTAGCGCCTCTATTAGGTTGGCGATTCCGTAAATAGCCTTTGTGGGGATCAGTGCGATGTATTTATTGAATGCTTAATTCATTACGAAAAATATCATCCAAGATCCTTTTATGCCCCAAGGAGTACGGCAATTTAAAAATTTTTGCTGCTCATACCTGCTTATTAGGCATCAAATGTTCCTTAGTTTTGCTTCGGCGCAAGCAGCCCCTGAAAAAACACATACATCAAGCTTATCAGCTACTCATGCCAGAAAGTCCATGTTTGAACCACCGTAACCTGCTATAATAGCAGTTTATTTAATTGGTTAGTTTTAGATATTGTAACCTTTGGTTGAATTTTCTGCAAGTATTTTTCTTTAATGCGATAGATTTATTAATGGAACCCTTTTCCACAAGTATTTTCGTCAGGCAATTAAAAAGCGTACCGCCACTTCGCACATATTTCGGAATGATGATTTTCAGTCACGTGTGACAAGCTTCCATTGTGTGGTGTATGCCATATGACATATATTTTTTTTTAATTTATATTTTTTTTTATATTTTTATTTTTTTTATATTTTATTTGATTTTTTTTTTATTTTTTTATTTTTTTTATATTTATATTTTTTTATATTTTTATCATTTATATTTTTTTAATATTTAATTGACTTTATAAATTTAATTGACTTATTTAATTGACAATATAAATATTATAACTGGTAGACCCCTCAGTACGAAGTTATTGTTTTAACAACTTGGTGTATATAAATTTTGATAGTGTGCAGGTCCTTAGTTTGAACAACTTACTCTTGCTACGTAGTTCTACTAATATTTTTCTATTTGCCTATGCGATTTTCGTTCCGCTTCCGCTTAAATTCCTTAGGCATGTGGCAACTTATCTCATGTTTTAACCACAATCCAACCCACATCATCAGTGTCATTTCCTCAAGTCACCACAGTCACTTCATTGACTATGTGTCACAGTTCATATAATTATCCAGTATGATCATTCCCTATCTCACTCATTATAAAAACCCGGACCGGGGTGCGAGTGCTCCAGAGAACGTAGAAACATAAGCGGCGTCAGATCTTTTCACGGGTAGACAAGTCAGACGCGAAACAATCGGAAACAAGTGGAAACCCGCTATTACGAGTAATGCACTTTGCGCGAAACAATCGGAAACAAGTGGAAACCCGCTATTAATAACTGCACGAAGAAGTGGGAGGAGCTTTTTTGTTCGCACCGAGAACGAAGACCAGAAATGATCTGCGATAAGCTTACTGGATAATTATATGAACTGTGCTATATGTATACAAAATAAAATATATAATGTATATATATAATATATACAATATACATATATATATATATATATATATATATATATATATATATATATATATATATATATATATATATATATATATATATATATATATATATATATATATATATATATATATATATAATATATATTTTATATATGTGCAATAACTAGAAATGGATACGTTAGGCCGGAGAAAGCAGTCTGTGTTGAATTTTGCTGTATTAAATATACAAGGATTATCTTTGGCGCAGCTTCAGGTTCCACATCCTGAGGATCAGGTGGGTGTTACACTTTATGCTGACTAATCAAGAAAATTTTTTTAAGGAAAGTGGGTAACCCAAATTGGGTTACCCAAAGGGGTACTGCCCTCTTAAACCCGACTTTTAAAAATAAGTTACACAGTTACTTCATTGACTATATGTATACAAAATAAAATATATAATGTATATATACAATATACATACATATATATATATATATATATATATATATATATATATATATATATATATATATATATATATATATATATATATATATATATATATATATATATATATATATATATATATATATATATATATATATATATATATATATATATATATATATATATATATATATATATATATATATATATATATATATATATATATATATATATATATATATATATTATATATCTATATATATATATAGACCAGAAATGATCTGCGATAAGCTTACTGGATAATTATATGAACTGTGCTATATGTATACAAAATAAAATATATAATGTATATATATAATATATACAATATACATATATATATATATATATATATATATATATATATATATATATATATATATATATATATATATATATATATTTATATATTTATATATTTGCGATAACTAGAAATGGATACGTTAGGCCGGAGAAGGCAGTCTGTGTTGAATTTTGCTGCATTAAATATACAACGATTATCTTTGGCGCAGCTTCAGGTTCCACATCCTGATGATCAGGTGGGTGTTACACTTTATGCTGACTAATCAAGAAAAAAATTTTTCAAGGAAAGTGGGTAACCCAAATTGGGTTACCCAAAGGGGTACTGCCCTCTTAAACCCGACTTTTAAAAATAAGTTCAAATTTTGCGTGTTGTTGTTTCGAGAAAAAGACATCATTTAGTGTATTTGTTTTCCAAAATAAGGTATTATTATGCAAAACAAACTATCATCTCAGCAATGACTATCATCTCGCTCCTTACTTACGGTTCGTTACCACGAACTGTTTGATTAGTCACGTTTTTCAATTGCTTCTATTATACAGTGTTCAAAAATGTTATTATTCCATTTACACATATAGAAAAGTAATTTAAACAGGCTTTGAGACAATGTATTCGATTTGTTAAGAAATAATTTAATATTGTTTATTAAAATAATTAAAAAAGTTATTTTTTAAACCCAAAAAAATAAATTGAAAAAGATTATTGAGATCATGACTTGCAAATCCAAAACGACTGCATGCCTCTATGACTCATTACTAACATTAACTGCGAAGTACTAATTTTTGTTGGTGTTAACTTACAGCCCTTTCCCCGGGAGCTGTGGGGGGAGGGGGAGGATCATGTAATCCCCACAGGCATAATTATTGAACCTTTAAACTATGCTGAAAAAAATACAAAACGTCGTCAATTTAGTCCTATACAGCTTACAGAAAATACTTACTTTTTGTTGAAACTAACCCCCCCCCCCCCAAAAAAAAAGATCCCGGAATCTTTCAAATACTATGTCAAATATGCCATTGAAATTGCCACTGTTAAGTATTCCATTGAAAGTCTTGGTGTGGAAGTTGCCACCTCAGCAGTGATGTCTCCTCTCTTTTTTAACCTTGACAATAGACCATAGGGAAATTGTGGATCGATGGTTTAGAGCACAGGGCAAAATTCTTGATAGCTCTTTCATGGCTGGTGCTCATGTATACCTGATTTTCATAAGTTCGGCTTGATAACACCTGGGGTAAGTTAAAGTCGGCAATTTTTTCTATCATTCTCGGATTGAAGAAGGCCAGGAAACGTGAAAATTAAAGCATTTAAGTCAGCATCATTAATTGCCTTTATCTGGGGATATATGGTCTATCATCATGATTAATTAAGTAATATGTCATGATTAGTAAAATCTGATCATGATTAGTATTTGTAATATATGTCTCTGGTCAGTATCAGCAAACTAGTAAAGAGTGATATGCCGACCATGCTGATCAAATTTTTACTCTGAGCTTTCAAAGAAACTGCCTAATGAAACGATGGATCAAAATTTAGACTTAGACTATTATAGATAGCATAGATATAGTATAGATAGTTAGATAGACATGTGTGTTTAAAAGCCAGTGATCATATTCACAAAACAACAATATCCAACAAAAGTAATTTCTTTCACATTTCCTCTCCAATCTCTATAAAAAAATTTATTTACAATAAATACGTCTCCTGAAGTAGAAATGCAAATACCTGGAGTGGCGTAATGTCTACTACTACTACTACTACTAGTAGCAACTCACTGCAGTACCTCTCCGCCGTGGGCCAACATAGCTACACACGCTCCTTCTCCATCCCAATCTACTCAAAGGCTCCCTATTTTCACCCTACCAGGAAGTTTCCATTTCCCTTAAGTCTTTCTTTACGACATCCTCCCACCCCAACAGTGGACGACCTGGTTTCCGTTTAGCCCTAGACGGTCGACCGAAAAGGATTATTTTTGGCAATCTATCATCCTTCATAACTTGCCCCGGGAATCCAAACCTTTCTCTCATTATAACCCTATAAGGCGGGATTGAACCACACTTTTCGTACAGCCTAGTGTTTGAAATACAGTCAGGCAGTCGGGTACCCAAAACAATCCGTAGGCAATTTTTCTGAAAAACGTCTAGCAAATCTTCCTTCGTTTTTCGGAGCGCCCATGCTCCAGAACCATATTTGACCACTGTCATCACTGTATCTTCCAATATTATAATCTTGGTTCACAGACTTATCTTTCTATACTTCCAAAGTTTTTTCGATTTAAAAAAACACACTGAGCCTTGGTTATTCTACTTTTAACATATTCAAGGCACCGGCCGTTTTTACTAATAATACTACCAAGGTAAGTGAATCTACCCGCTTGATTGTTCTTTTCGTTACCCAACGTCACCTTTTCATGTTAACTTTTTCCTAGCGACTTATCTTCTTCACATTAATTTTCGAACCTATTCTAGCACCCTGAACTCGCAAAACCTCTAAAAGTTCATTTATTTTGCTCATACTTTTATCTGAGATGCTCAAATCATCAGCATAATCTAAGTCCAGGAAAGTTTTTTCTTCCCCATTTGATTCCGTGTTCTCCCATTGCCTTACCTGTGCACCTTAAGACAAAGTCCATCAAAATGATCCTTATAAATGGGCATAGACACAACCCTGCTTAACTCCTAATTTAGCGCGAAACCAGCAGCTAACTAAGGAGCTACCATCTCAATAGTAACCAAAACTCTAAAAGCCGTAATTTTGATACCAATAAATACATCAATGGAATCAGACTTTTATGATGATTTCAAATATATAAGTTTCATTAAATTTAGTCTTACCCGTTAAAAGTTATGTGCTTGAGAAAATTTGCCTTATTTCGAAAAACGGGGGGAAACAACCCCTAAAAGTCATAGAACTTTAATGAAAATCACACCATCAGATGTAGCATATTAGAGAACCCTATTATATAGAAGTTTCAACCTCCTTGCTGCAAAAATGTGGAATTTTGTATTTTTTGCCAGAAGAAACATCACGGGTACGTGTTTTTTTTTTCCCTCAGGGGTGATTGTATCGATCAAATAGTCCTAGAATATTGTGTCAGGGTTCATCTGAACGGAAAGTAAAAGTTCTAGTGCCCTTTTTAATTGACCAAAAAAACTGGAGGGCAACTTGGCCCCCTCCCACGCTAATTTTTTTTTCCCGAAGTCAACCAATCAAAATTTTGAGATAGCCATTTTGTCAGCATTGTCGAAAATCTAATAAATATGTCTTTGAGGATCACTTAATCCCCCATAGTTCCCGGGGCGAAGGGCTGTAAGTTATGAACTTTGCCCATTGTTTACACATAGTATTGGTGAATGGGAAGTATACAGACGTTTCAGGAGGGATTTTTTTCTGGTGGGGGGGGTGGGGGGGATTACGGGGGAGGATCTTTCAATTGGGGTTGTCTCCGTGAGGGAAGTGACATTCTTATGAAGGGGGCGCCGGTAGGTGGAAACAAACTGTAAGTAAAGAGCGACCCGGCTCATTAGAAACCGAAACTCTAGAAAACAGGATTTTGACACCAATAGATACATCTAAAGAATCAAATTTTAATGCTGATTTCAAATATATAAGCTTCATCAAGTTTAGTCCTACCCATCAAAAGTTACACGCCTAAGAAAATTTAGCTGATTTTCGGAAAAAGGAGGAAAGACCCCCTAAAGTCGTAGAACCTTAATGAAAATCACACCATCAGATTCAGCGTATCAGAGAACCCTACAGAGGTTTCAAGCTCCTGTCTAAAAAAAAGGGGAATTTTGCATTTTTTGCCAGAAGAAAGATCACGGATGCGTGTTTGTTTTTTTTTTTCCAGCCCAATGGTCCTAGAATATCGTGGGAGGGCTCAATGGAACGGAAATTAAAAGTTCTAGTGAAATTTTTAAGTGACCCAAAAATGGAGGGCAACTAGGCCCCCTCCCACGCTCACTTTTTCCCAAAGTCACCCGATCAAAATTTTAAGATAGGCATTTTGTTCAGCATGGTCGAAAATATGATAAATATGTCTTTTAGGATGACTTAATCCCCCGAAGTCCCCGGGGGGAGTGCTGAAAGTTATGAACTTTACCCAATATTAACATATAGTATTGGTTATTGGGAAGTATACAGACGTTTTCAGGGGGTATTTTTTCTGGTAGTGGGGGGGAGAATATGTCGGGGGTTATTCGGGAGGATATTTCCATGGAGGACGTTTTCATGGGGGAAGGGACATTGCTATGAAGGGGGCGCTGGATTTTCCAGCATTATTAAAAAAAAATCAGAAATTAAATAAGAAAAATCGAATTTTTCACTGAAAGTAAGGAGCAACATCAAAACTTAAAACGAACAGAAAATATTACGTATATGATTGGGCTCATCCCCTAGGCAATACCTCGCTCTTTAAGTCAATGATTCTACTTAACGGCCTATGTGATTAAGGGGTAATTTTTAAAGAATTGGAACAAAATTCGAACTTTAGCGTAAAGAGCAAGGTATTGATTAGGGGGCAAACCCCCTGATATATGTATTAAAAATATATGAATATAGAAGTTCATTACGAAAGTTAATTCGTAAGTTAAGTATATTTGCTACTAATTAAAACGTTCGTAAATAAATTAAACAAGTTTCGAGAAAGCCATTTAACGAAATATAAGTAAAATTAATATGAAAATTTTGTTTTAATTATTCATGTACGGTGAGCCAAAATAAAAACCTGTATTAATTCAAAAACTACCATAAGTCATTGTCAATAAATAAATGAAACCCAAAAAGAACAGAAATTACAACAAATAAGCAAGCCAAACTTAAAACAGGGAGAAACTACCACAAAGAGGAGTAGGGCTAACACGCTCTTTGCCTTCTGAAGACGAAGAAGAAATTTTCTAAATTCTGAAAACAAAATATATTTTCAAGACCTTTTCTCCTTTATGAATTTAATAAATCGAAAATCATTAAGTCCAAATTGGCCATAAGAGCGTAGTGAAGATATCTTGGGAACGACTGAAGATATTAAGTTGAAACTGTCGGGGTTACTACAAAAAGTTCTGTTGCTTCTACTCCCAATATTACTAAACTAAACTAATACTTATGTGACTATTTATGACTGCAACTACGGAAATTACTACTGGGACTGCTTGCGTTTGTGACTACCTGCGGCTACGAATAATTGCGACTACGACTAATTGCGACACCAACTACTTGCAATTGAGACTCCAACTACTTGTGACGGCGACTGTGACCGTTTGCAACTGTGATTGTGATTTTATGCGACTGCAACTGCAACAACTTACGACTGTGACTACGAATATTTGACACAGTTGCCCTGACTACTTGTAGCTCCTACTGCGACTACTTGGAACTGCGACTACTTGCGACTGCTCCTATTATTATTATTGCTACCACTCCTACTACAACTATACAACTAAACTAAAAGAGTTTAAGTGTGTCCAAGTTGTCAAAATGGCACAGATTCAAGGTCTCAGGAGTGGAATAGGGTATTAAAGTAGAAACTTTCAGGGAAATTTCAGAGGGATGTAAAATTAGATCAAAATAAACTATGTGTATCCAGATTATGAAAACGGTGCCTGTGCAATATCCAGGAAAAAACGCAGGGGATTATGCTGGAGCTTCAAGGTATGTTATTGGAGATGTTAAGCTAAACCAAAAGAAATTATGTGCTTCAAATTGTGTCCAAAGGTCATATCTGCGATATCTGAGGAAAGGCTAAGGGTGTTGAGTTAAGAATTGTCAGGTTTGTGTTAAATTAAGAATTGTCAATAAGCGTAAGAACTGTCAGCTTATAAACTGAAAATGTCAGGTTGAGTGGGAAATTGAACTAAATCAAAGTGTACTATGTGCATCCAACGCAGTCAAAACGGCGTATCAGCAGTATATATTCGGAACAGCCTAGACTATTAAGTTGAACCTCTCAAAGCATGTTGAGGTGGATAGTGAAATAATGGAAATAGCACTATGTGCATACTACTATTACTATTACGACTATTAGTAGTTCTACTAGAGCTACTGCTACTAATACTACGATTAATAAGGCTACAAGTATGAAGGTGAAATTTCCAGAGATTGTTAAGGGGAATGTTGAACTGAATTGAAACGTACTATGTGCATGAATATTGTCAAAAGGGCGTATTCTGAATATCCGAGGAACGGCTTAGTGTAGTATGGTGAAACCACAGTTCATATAATTATCCAGTATGATCCTTCCCTATCTCACCCATTATAAAAACCCGGACCGGGGTGCGAGTGCTCCAGAGAACGTAGAAACATAAGCGGCGTCGTATCTTTTCACGGGTAGACAAGTCAGACGCGAAACAATCGGAAACAAGTGGAAACCCGCTATTACGAATAATGCACTTTACGCGAAACAATCGGAAAAAAGTGGAAACCCGCTATTAATAACTGCACGAAGAAGTGGGAGGAGCGTTTTGTTCGCACCGAGAACGAAGACCAGAAATGATCTGCGATAAGCTTACTGGATAATTATATGAACTGTGGGTGAAACTTTCAGGGATTGTTGAGGAAGGTGTTAAAACTAATTGTAGGCTATAAGGTAGGATTTTTAGCGACTGATGAGGCAGATGTTGAACTAAATCGAAACCAAAAAGGCAGTGTTTGGATAATACTGCTGCTACTACAACTTCTGTTATTACTACTACACCCACTGCTCCTATTACTACTATTGTTAAGGCTAATAGTATTAAGGAAAACTTTCAGGGAAATTTGAGGGGTAAGTAAAACTAAAATGGAAAGGCATAAGGTGCATGCTGGTTGCTGTAAGGGCGGATCAACAGTATCTCAGGAATGGCTGAAGATATTAAGTTGAAACTCTTACCACTGCTACTATTACTACTGCTACTACATTTAAACTAAATCAAAAGGTGTAAGTGCATCCAGGTTGTCAAAATATCCTAAGTACAATGTCTCAGGAACAGAGTACCGTATTAAATTGTATTTTCAGGTATATTTTCAGGTTTTATTTCAGGCTTCAAAACTGAATCAAAAGGTACTATATATATATATATGCAGATTATACAAAGGGGGTTTATGCAATGTATCAGAAACAGCTAGGGGTGTTACATTGGAACTTTCAGAGTGTATTATTGTGGTTTTTGACCAAAATCAAAAGACGCTATCTCCATCAAAGTTTGTCATAAGGGCAAAGATCGGATATCAAACATTTCGTGGTAACCCGGTTCAATAGTAACCAAAACTCTAAAAACAGTAATTTTGATACCAATAAATACATAAATGGAATCAGACTTTTATGCTGATTTGAAATATATAAGTTTCATTAAATTTAGTCTTACCCATCAAAAGTTATGTGCCTGAGAAAATGTGCCTTATTTCGAAAAAAGGGGGAAACAACCCCTATAAATCATAGAACTTTAATGAAAATCACACCATCAGATTTAGCGTATAAGAGAACCCTATTATAGAAGCTTCAAGCTCCTTTCTACAAAAAATGTGGAATTTTGTATTTTTTGCCAGAAGGAAGATCACGGATGCGTGTTTTTCTTCTTTTTTTTTCTTCTTTTTTTTTTTCTTCCAGGGGTGATCGTATCGATCCAGTAGTCCTAGAATATCGTGAGAGGGCTCATCTGAACGGAAAGTAAAAGTTCTAGTGCCCTTTTTAAGTGACCAAAAAAATTGGAGGGAAGTTGGCCCCCCCCCCACGCTAATTTTTTTCCCGAAGTCACCCAATCAAATTTTGAGATAGCCCTTTTGTCAGCATTATCGAAAATCTAATAAATATATCTTTGAGGGCGGAAAGTTATGAACTTTACCCAATGTTAACATATATAGCATTGGTTATTGGGAAGTATACAGACGTTTTCAGGGGGCATATTTTCTGGTAGTGGGGGGGAGTTGGTCGGGGGTTATATGGGAGGACATTTACATGGAGGAAGTTTTCATGGGGGAAGGGACATTGCTATGAAGGGGGCACCGGATTTCCCAGCATTATTTAAAAAAAGATCAGAAATTAAATAAAAAAACAAGTTTTTCACTGAAAGTAAGGAGCAACATCAAAACTTAAAACGAACAGAAAATATTACGTATATGATGGGGTTCATCCCCTAGGCAATACCTCGCTCTTTAAGTCAATGATTTTTTAGCACTACCATAAGAGCTATTTATTCTACTTAACGGCCTTTGTGATTAAGGGGTAATTTTTAAAGAATTGGAACTCTAGCGTAAAGAGCAAGGTATTGACTAGGGGGCGAACCCCCTAATTTATGTATTAAAAATATATGAATATAGAAGTTCAATACGTAAGTTAATTCGTAAGTTACGTATATTTACTACTAATAAAAACGTTCATAAATAAATTAAACAAGTTTCGAGAAAGCCATTTAACCAAATAAAAGTAAGATTAATATGAAAATTTCGTTTTAATTATTCATGTACGATGAGCCAAAATCAAACCCTGCATTAATTCAAAAACGTTCAAAAATTAAATAAAAAAACAAGTTTTTTTTTAACTGAAAGTAAGGAGTGACGTTAAAACTTAAAACGAACAGAAACTATCCCGTATATGAAACGGGCTGTCCCCTCCTCAACGCCTCGCTCTTTACGCTAAAGTTTGACCTTCTCACAACTCTATTTTTTTAAACAATAAAAAAATTTATCGTAAAGAGCGAGGCGTTGAGGAGGGGATAGCCCCTTTCATATACAGAATAATTTCTGTTCGTACGGTTAAAAAAGCTTGTTTTTTTATTTTCACTAACTGTGGCCACGTTCCTATCATGGTTGCAGCGGCAGCAGCAACCTAGTAAAGACCGAACCACAGCCCATAGTATAATCAAAAGTTGAAAAACACGCTTTCAAAAAAACGTGCCATATGAATTTGAAATATATGAAATTGTCATATGACACTGAATCAGGAATGGTAACTATTGTTTCGGTTAATCTTAAAATTAAAAGTTTATTGCGAAAAGAAATTAATTGGGATTTCGAAAAAGAGCCTGAAACCCCTTGAAAATATAAAAAGTGCACCATTGGAATCAGAATTGTCCAAAACCTCGCGAAGGATAATTACAGTCCCCCACCTTGAACACCAAGGAAAATGACTTTTTTTGCATGGGTAGCACTGGTGTGTCTCCTTCTTTTTCTTTTTTTTTCACGAGGGCTAGCGAATGACCAGAACATCATAGAGAGATATTTAATGGCTCATTGGAATAGAAATTAAATTTGCTAGTACCCTTTAAGTGACCAAAAAAGATTGGAGGGCAAATAGCCCCCACTCCCTACAGGACTCCTCCCCCCAAACTTGTCCTCTAAAAATTTTGAGATGACCATTTTGTTTAACATAGTTCAAAGGTCCAATATATATATGGTTTTGATGATATGGCCCTCCATAGTCCCTGGGGAAGGGCTGTATGTGATATCAATATGGCGCGGATTGGTCTCGCGCGCATTGATATCTCATGTATCTTATCGGGAATATCGGTACCGGTATCCGTTTTTTCAGTCTTTTTCTAGGCTGCATTTTTTAAAGCGGCGGTAGCTGCAATCTAGTAAAGAGCGAACCACAGCCCATAGTAACCAAAACACGATCTGAAAAATAAGTGCCTTGAAAAAAAATCGCCATCTGACACTGACTCAGGAATGATAGCTATTTTTCGGTTCGTCTTAAAAGTAAAAGTTTATTGTGAAAAGTAATGTACGGTGATTTCGAAAAAAGCCTCAAACCCCTCGGAAATGGCGTCATATCAAAATGAAAAGTGTACCATTGAAATCAGCATGGTCGAAAACTTTGTACAGGGAAATTACAGTCCCCCTCCCTGAACAACAAGGAAAATCACCATTTTGCATCGGTAACACTGATCTGTCTCCCGTTTTTTTTTTTTTTTCCTTTCTTTTTTTTCAACAGGCCTAGCGGGCTACCAGAACAT
Organism: Artemia sp. Qi Xiang Cuo; assembly: GCF_049724085.1. NCBI lineage: Eukaryota > Metazoa > Arthropoda > Branchiopoda > Anostraca > Artemiidae > Artemia > Artemia sp. Qi Xiang Cuo. The sequence goes on from NC_142798.1 coordinate 30,583,194, forward strand.
CATAAAGAGATGCTTAATGGCTCATTAAACAGCTATTTCTCACATCTACGTGCTTTTTATAAGTTACGCCACATGGAAGTGCCATATGGCAATAAAATGGCACTTTTTGTGCCGTTTCTCATGGGGTGGCACTAGCAGGCCACCAGAACATCGTAGACAGATCTTTTATAGCTCATATAAAATATATTGCTCATATCTACGTCCTTCATATAAATTCCATCATCAGCAAGTTCCGAATGGCACTAAAAACGGCAATCTTGGTGCCGTGTCTCAAGTGGAAAAGCTGGGGCTATAGGGGTAGCAGAACTTATAAGAGTGATGTTTAATGACATATTTGAGAGCTATTGCTTTTATATACGTGCTTTTTTTTTATCAATTTTACCATTCGTAAATGGGATATAGCACTGAAAACAACACTTTTGGTGCCACTTCATGAATGGAAAAACTCTGCAATACAAGATAAGCACTATTGTAATAGTTTTATTTCTGAACCCTTTACTAGATGCTTACAGGAATCCCTCCCGTAAACTCCCCTCCCAGCCCCCTTAGTAAGTTTCATAAATCGTCTGCTCATCAGTAAGCTACTAAAACATTAGCAGGCTACCACACCGTCGTAGATAGATGTTTAATGGCTGAATTATAAGCCATTGCTTATATTTACTAGATTTTTAAAAATTCTACAATTTATTATATTTCACAGATTTTAATGTTAACTAGTTTCTGAGGAGAATTTGCAATGAACTCTTTGTTACCACACCGCATAGTAACTAAAAGTTAAAAAATGTTAAAACGGTCCTGTTTTATTAGTTTTTCCAGGCCTTGCGGGGTACGAAAAAAGCAAAGAGTGATGCTTAAGAGCTCATTCAAAAGCTATTTCTCATATGTACGTGGTTTATATAAATTCCGCCGTGTGCAAGTACCATATGGCACGAAAAAAGACACTTTTTATGCCGTTTCTCGAGGGCTAGGGCTAGCGGGCTACCAGGACATTCTAGATAAATTTTTGATAGCTCATATAAAAAATATTGTTCATATTTACGTTCTTCCTATAAATTCCATCATCTGTAAGTTTCAAATAGCACTAAAAACGGCACTTTCGGTGCCATGTCTCATGTGGAAAAGCTAGGGCTAGTGGGCTACCAGAACTTTTTAGAGTGATGTGTAATGGCTCATATTTTGCTCATATCTATGTGCTTTTTATCAATTCTACCATTTGTAAGTGAGATATAGCACTGAAAACAACATTTTTGGTGCCACTTCTTAAATGATAATCTTGGAAGCATAAAACAGTATTACTGTAATAATTATGGTCCAAACCCCTTAACTGGAAGGTTGCAAGAACACCTCCTGCAAATACCTCCTCCACTCCCCCTTAATAAGCTACGCAGTTAAAGTCCTACAAACACCAATATATTAAATTACATTATTAGAGGCGTGGTTCTGTCAGTACAGCGCTGGACTTCAAATTAGATTATCATGCCATGGTTTTTCCCTTCTTGTGATTACTTTTCAGACAATGCACTATTTTTGAAAACGTGATGCACTCATTAAGGCATATACCGGAAGGCTCATTTTAAACCTATTACTCATATCTACATGATTTTTATCAATTTTACCATCCAAAAGTGCCATATAGCACTAAAAACGGCACTTCTTAAGTGGAAGAGTTTGGAAGCATAAAACGGTACCACTGCAGTAATTATGGTCCAAAGGCCGTAACTGGAGGTTTATAAGAACCCCTCGGATATACTCCCCATCCAGACCCTTTCAGTAAGTTTCATAAAGCGCCTACTAATCTTAAAAGTAAAAGATTATTGCGAAAACAAAATAACTAAAACAAATAACTTTTCAAATATAAATCTACAAAAAATTAAGCTTGATTTATCAACAATTTTGAATTGATCCTTCAAACTTCACTCTGCCATGAAGCCTGTGTGCTAGTTCTAACGGCGGTAATTGAAAGGAAGGGACTTTCTTGCCTCCTTAGTTTTTTGCTCCTGCCGAGGTTTTGAAAAACACCTTGTTTTGCTCATTTCATTGGAAAAGGCACTTGTTTCGTTTAAAAAAGTTGGGGAAACAACCGAAAGTGCACTGTGTGGGAATGTGCTATCAAGTCAAATTTAAAAAAGCGATTAGGTATAACTATAAGCTTTTAAATGAGCCCTTAAACAGCTCTCTTTTGTTACAGTAGCCTTTTAGTTTCTGCTAGTCAGTACTAGTCAGTAGGTGATTCATAAGGCCCTGTCTTCCTCATGGCTTTTTCAGGCGATGTCGGCCGAGTAAAAACAGGTTTTTGCTCATCGAAAAACAAACGTTTCTGAAAAACATGTATTGTTTTGTGAAGCATGGAAAATGAACTTTATGTTATAGACAGAAAGTTTTTCTTAGCTGTCTAGGTTGTTTGCAGTATTTTCTAGAGGTGTCTTCTGTCCTCTAGATAGGTGATAATTACAAATTATATTAAAAATAAGTTCTCAACTGAAACTAAGAAGTGACATTAAAACTTAAAACGAACATACATCATTCTGTATAAATAAAAAAGATTATGCATTAAATTTTAATAAAAAACGAACAAAGATTAATTTAAAAAACAAAGTTTTCCCGAGGGAAGTAAAGAGCGAAGTTGAAACTTAAAACGGACAAAAATTATTACTTCGCAGTTTATTTGATACACATCAATAAAACTAGTACAAATAAACCAACTAAGTATGTTTCCATATTCTTTTAGGATTTTACAAAACTAGCGCTTTACTGAAAACACAAAATATAGGAGTTTTGGTACAGTAAAAGCAAGCCAATTAAGGGCACTTTTTACAGAATAAAAATATTATCGTTCCTTTTAGGATCAATCGCTTTTAAGATAAAGCGACAATCCGTTTTAGGATTTCGCTTTATTTTTTTTACGTTTAATTTAGTATCACTTCGGCGCAATGGCTCAGTTCAGTGGTTTGCTCTCGTTTTGGTTATGAAAAGAACATGTCATGATTAATTTCTTCACAAGTTTGAAGTAAAGCCATCTTGATAGTATTAGGACTATTCACTAGCTTTAGAAGTTGTATCATAGCTTGAAATTCACTGTTGTATAGAGAGAAATAATCAGATATCCAGAGTTCAAATTATGTCTTATTTGATCTTCATTTCAAAGAATACTTAAGCGCATTTCTTACAATTTAAGACTGTATATTACCCACTATTGGTATTATAGCTGGCGAGACCAAAATGCTGCGTGATAAATCAATCCAATATTTTTTTATGCTGTTCAATGACTTCGTAGCTATTAGACAAATATTTTATCTTACGCTTATGTTTTTAAGATAATTTTAATTGTATATTGAAAGTTACTAATGTTACCAATGTGGTAAGACTATGAAAATATGTACAGATTCGTTTAGTATTGTCAGGCTACATACTCACTTTTGACTCTTAAAACAATAATCCTGTTTTTTATACTTGACTTTTGTGTTCTCAGTAAAGCGCTAGTTTTGTATAATCCTAAAAGCATAGAGAAACATAATTAGTTGGTTTATTTTTACTAGTTTTATTGATATGTATCAAATACGCTGTGAAGTAATTATTTTTGTCCTTTTGAAGTTTCAACTTCACTCTTTTCTTCCCACGTGAAAACTTTTGTTTTTTTAAATTAATATTTAACTGGGACATGTCCAGATTGACTACTTTCTCTCAATTTATTAACAAGCCAGTACAGTATTTTACTATTATGCCGTCTAGCTGCATCTTCCAGATCCTCGGCAATTTTCACTTCACACCTCATTAGTTCATAATTTAATGCTTTCTCTACTTTCGTTACATTCTTTCTTTATTCTTATTTTCATTTGAACTATCACTCAGATAATTCCTGTACAAGTTCTTCCTTCTCTCCATTAAACATCAAGTATTTTCATTAAAATTCCTATCTGCATTCATAACTTTCTTCCCTAAGACACCATCAGATACTTCACAAATTATTTTCCTAAAATTATTCCATCCATGTTCTACATTGTCAAATTCTAAACTCTCCTGTTTACTATTCAACTGTTCCTGGAAAGTCTTTCAAATTCTCATCCATCAGCTTTAAATTAACCTAGTCACTAGTGAATGGTGAATTTAGCCTACTTTTAACATCAATAACAGCACTCCTATATATCTTGGTATATTGTACTGACCCTGCCAGTCTTCGGTTTACAGTAACACATCCATAAGGTTAGCTATCTTCTCAATTTAAAACAATAATGACATTTCCCACGAAACTAGAATCTAGGATATTTGCAGAATCAGACAAAACTAGAGCTCTGCTTAAAACACAAAATAAAATAAGGTTTTTTTTTCTGTACTGTTGAAACCTAAACTGCTTTATGACGGTTCCAGTGGTTAAAAACTGAAGCTACTTTTTTTTTTTTTTTTTTTTTGAAAATTAAGCCAGTGGCCAGTCTCATAATCGTTTGTTCAGAACTCCAGTGACTGTCTTTTTAGCTTTTTATATAGCAAGCCAGTCGCCATCTCATAATCGTTTCACAGTGACTAGTAAGCCAGTAGCCATCTCATAATCGTTTGTTCAGAACTCCAGTGACTGTCGTGAGCAAGGTATTGATTAGGGGGCGAACCCCCTGATATATGTATTAAAAATATATGAATATAGAAGTTCGTTACGAAAGTTAATTCGTAAGTTACGTATATTTGCTACTAATAAAAACGTTCGTAAATAAATTAAACAAGTTTCGAGAAAGCCATTTAACGAAATAAAAGTAAAATTAATATGAAAATTTTGTTTTAATTATTCATGTACGGTGAGCCAAAATCAAAACCTGTATTAATTCAAAAACTACCATAAGTCATTGTCAATAAATAAATGAAACCCAAAAAGAACAGAAATTACAACAAATAAGCAAGCCAAACTTAAAACAGGGAGAAACTACCACAAAGAGGAGTAGGGCTAACACGCTCTTTGCCTTCTGAAGACGAAGAAGAAATTTTCTAAATTCTGAAAACAAAATATATTTTCAAGACCTTTTCTCCTTTATGAATTTAATAAATCGAAAATCATTAAGACTTTCAGGGATGTAATATGTATATATTAAACTGTCAGTTCATTTTTTTTTTTTTTTTTTTTTTTTTTTTTTTTTTTTTTTTACAGTAATCTTGGTTCTGAGGGTGATCAAAATAGAAGTGTAGACAATTTTGATCAAGGTAATAATTGCTCCAAAACAGAATGAAGAATAATCACAATGAATAATAATCAAGAATAATGAAGAATGATGAATAATGAAGAATAATCAAGAAACAATCGAAAAACCTAAAATATATCTCTTAGTTTTTTAGCTCTCCTGTAAAATTGATTTATAATTTTTCTTTTAAAAACAACTGTCCGTGAATATAATCGAAAAGATAATCGACAAACCTAATAACCATCAAAAACTAAATAATATCCAAGAAGCAAATACCAAATAGAAACCTAATAACAAACGAATAACAATCAAAAAATCAAAGATGTATCTCTCAGATGTTTAGCTCTCCAGTAAAATGTGTTTGTAGTCTTCCTTTTGCAAACAATAGTTATGGAATAAAAATGAACAAACCTAATAATAATCGAATACCAAATAACTTCGAAACATCCAATACCAAATTAAAACCTAATAACTATTTAACTAATAAAGTATAAAGCATAAGCTAATAAAGACTTCCAAAGTATAACTGATAAAGCAATAGATGGCGAAGAGCTTGATAAAAAGTTCCAAAAATAAAAGCCAATGATTTGAAGAAGAAAAAAGAAACCAGCTTGATTGTCATGGGGGATATGTAAAGATTTTAGTTTTAAACAAAGATTTTGCAATAGTTGTTAGTCTCTAGCCGACTATATTGCATCAACTGATAGGATGCTCTTAAAAGACTAGATTTCCAAGCAAAATAACAATGTACTGAGCTCACCTTGCTAAGTTTTAAGGTGTTATCAGAAAAAAACAATTACTTGCTCATCTCAAACTGGCCTAGCCAAAGGCCAACCTGGCTCTAGCCGCAGCCAAAACCAAGAAAGACACCCTAGTTTGCTGGGAAAGCGCATTCCAGTGTTGGTGCCACTTAAAAAATTTCCAATGCTAGCCTGCTCGCATAGGTGCTGAGTTTTCAATTATACATGACAAATGAAGCGTACCTTGTAGGTTTTTCCTCGGGGGGGGGGGACATAGGACAGGCAAAAGTGACTTGAAAGAAAAACTCAAGTTGGCCTACGGTGCCCTGCGTTAAGATAGCTTATGTTTCGTACCTTTCAAAAGCTTGCAACTTTAGATTGTAGCATTTTCTGAAATTCTTGAAAGACGAAATCGGCTTAGTTTTTATGTAAAATCCAGACATTAAACATTCTACAGGGTTTTTTTTTGTTTGAGACTTTTGAGATAACAACCTGGCAAAGAGGGTATTATAGTCCTCTCTTTTTTAATTCGGATGAAAAGACTGGACCTCAGTATTTGTCATTGGAGATTTAGCGAAATGAAGGCAATTTTCTTACTATGAAAAAAATAAAAAGATAAAATAAAAATAGAGACAATGTCACACTGAAAGGATTCCCTTCGAGACAGATTTAGAGAAATCACATTTATTACTTGCATCAACTGCAAAAACAGAATGACGTCACCTAACACTGAAGAAATAATGTGGAAGACACCTTTCCATGACGTCACCTCAATAATAAGTTTGGTGACGTCATGGGTCTATAAAACAAGAAAGCTCACAGAACAATAGCCTGCCTCAGTAATGAAAGTTATCTTTGCGTGAACAGTTTGTCTCAATATTTGTGTAACCTTTAAGATTGTAATTTCCTGAAAGTATGATACTTCATCAACAGAAATTTGTAAATCCATGGGACTTGGAGTATGGTCGACAGTGCCAAAATGCGATGTACAAAATATCGGTTCTGCCTGATGATGCAAGTTATAGAGCTAGTAGCAGTGATAATGTGTATTTCCAACAAAATGCTCCTGGTTCAGAAACACAGTTTGACAATGAAGAAAAAATGTACTGTAAAAATGTTCCCCGTCAAAGAATTTTTTCAGAATACGGAGTGGAATTTAATAATGAAATACAACATAATATTAATGGTTTATATTTGCAAGATCAGTTTGGTATCAGTTTTGAGCCTTTTGACCCAGCTGTTCCTAGTTATGCAGCCATTAAGAAGAAAGCCATTAAACCATTATGTGGTATAGTTAATCGTGCTTGCTTAAGGGCAGTGGTCGACAAGATAAAGAAAAAGCAGCGTTTCCAGCAAAATGCTTTAGAGACAGGTTTAGAAAAGCTGTTGAACGAGTATACTCTAACTACTACGGAGCTTGGAGAAGATGCTTCCGGGAAAGTATTCTTAGCTACAAGAAACCGTGATTGGAAACGAGCAGCTGTAAAAAAGATAAATTTAAACCGAACTAACCAAATTCAATTGGACTCTGGCAAAATTTTACCAAAGGAAGTATATTTTTTGAACCAAGTTAGAGATATTGATGGTTGTGTGAAGTTACTAGATTATTACATTGTCGGAGAGGAATGTTGGATTACAACAGAGTATCATCAGAACTCAATTACATTGACTGAATTTATCAACAAAAATGAACAGCTGAGCGAAAATAAAGTTATCAATCTTTTTAAACAAATTACATCTATAGTTTTGAGATTGGAAATGGCCGGCATTACACATAGAGACCTGAAAGGGGACAATATCCTTGTTGACGAAAATGAAAATATATTGGTTATTGACTTTGGATTAGCTGAATCTTTGGAGACGGCAGATGAAATGATCTGTGGCACTCCTGGTTACTGGCCTCCAGAAGTTGATTTCTGTGAATTGTTTGATATGATACATGTGACAGAACCGGTAACTACTTGGTCTCTAGGTATTATATTGGGATCACTCTTGATTGGCAAAGAACCCTTTGATAACGGGAGAAGCTCTCTTAAAGCTAAAGGTGTAACAGACTTGGGATTGCGAAACAGGAAGGCTTCACAAATGGCTCGTAGACTTGTCAACAGATGTTTGCAGGTGGCGAGAGGTAACAGACCAAGTGTGAAACAAATACTTCAGGATCCTTGGCTAAACCTTGATGTGATCAAGATCCTTAGTGTGAAAATAGGCCACTTTTAGGAAAAAGTCAAATGACTCAAAATTTATCGTGTGTCGTTTTCTTTTTTTTTTTTTATTCAATTTTCCAATAAAAATTTAGTATGTATGATGACATTTTTGTTTATATTATTTGGATTATATTGAACAAGTAGTGCTATTACTATGACCGAATTTTCTAGAATGAAAACGTATTTCTTCAGAATCTTTCCAAAGACTAACGTTTTAAATTGCCCAAACTTAAACGCGAAATATATATTGTTAATTTTAGCTAATTTCAATTTTCAGAGTGATTTCGAGGAATCCAATTTTTAAAAAGCACTGCGCACTGAGAATATTCATCTTGAGAATATACTTAACCGTGATTAAATAAAAAATAACAATTTTTCTTCAACTGAAAGTAAGGGGCAACATTAAAACTTAAAACGAACTGAAATTATTACGTATTTGAGGGAATTACCCGCCCCCCTTCAATACCTAACTCTTTACGCTAAAGCTTGACTTACTGTTATAGTTTTTTAAGAATGACTGCTGAATCACAAACGCCGTTTAATTAGAATAATAAGCTCTTTTAAAAGTTAAAAAAAAACTTTTGCGTAAAGAGGAGGTTTTGAGGGGGGGGCAAACCTCCTCATATACTTCATAATTTCTTTTCGTTTTAAGTTTTAATGTTGCTCCTTGCTTTCAGTTGAAAATTTTTTTTTATGTTTAATTTCTGATTGTTTTTTAAATAATTCTGGGAAATCCGGCTCCCCCTCCATGGAAATTTCCCTTCCCCGCGAAAAATTCCTCCATAGAAAGATCCCACACATTAAATCCCTCCCCCTCGTCACCAGAAAACACTCCAGAAAATCGTCTGTATGCTTCCCAATAGCCAATACTATGTAAACAATGGGCAAAGTTCATAGCTTGCAGCCCTTCCCCCAGGGACTGTGGGTAGATAGGTCATCCTCAAAGACATAGTTATGAGATTTTTCGACTATCTTGAACAAAATGGATATCTCAAATTTCGATCGGGCGACTTTGGGGAAAAATGAGCTTGGAGGGCGGGGGGGGGGGTAGCTGCCTAACAAAATTTTCGGTCACAAAAAAAGGGCCATAAAACTTTTGATTTCCTATAAAATGAGCCCTCTCCCGAAATTCTTGGGACACTGTTTAAATCCGATAACCCCTGAAAAAAAAAAAAAAAAACCGTATTTTTGATATAATATTATGGCAAAAAAAAAAAAATTACACAGTTTTTTACATAGGAGCTTTATAACTCCAAATTATGATTTTATGGTATGCTGGATCTGATGGTTTCATTTTCATTGAGATCGCTTGACGTTTTGGGGGCCCTCCCTCTTTTTAAAAAATTTGGCAAATTTTCTCAGGCTCGTAACTTTGATGAGCAACATTAAATTTGATGATTTTTACATATTGTGAATGAGCATCGAAATTCGATTCCTTTGATGTTTCTAATGTTATCAAGACTCTGTTTCTTAGAGTTTTGGTTACTATTGAGTCGCATCGCTCCTTACTTACAGTTCGTTACCACGAGCTGTTTGGTAATTTCTGTTCGTTTTAAGCTTTATTGTTGCTCCTTATTTTTATTTAATTTCTGATCGTTTTTTAAATAATGCTGGGAAATCCGGCTATATCAATTGTATGGTTATTGGTTTTTTCGACTATGCTGAACGAAATGGTTATCTCAAAATTTTGATCGGGTTACTTTGGGGAAAATATGAGCGCGGGAGGGGGGCTAGCTGCCATCCAATTTGTTTGGTAGCTTAAAAAGGGCACTAGAATTTTTTATTTCCACTCAAATGAGCTCTCTCCCGATCTTCTAATATCACTAGTTCAATATGAACAACCCTGGGAAAAAAGAAGAAGAAAAAAAAATAAAGACTTCCAAAGTATAACTGATAAAGCAATAGATGGCGAAGAGCTTGATAAAAAGTTCCAAAAATAAAAGCCAATGATTTGAAGAAGAAAAAAGAAACCAGCTTGATCAATCTTCAGGCAAAAAATGCAAAATTCCACATTTTTGTACATATGAGCTTGAAACATTAACACTGCGGTTACCTGGTATGCTGATTATGATGGAATGATTTTCATTAGGATCCCTATCTATTTTATGGTCATTTCGCCTTTTTTCAGAAAATGTGTAATTTTTTTCAGGCTGGTAACTTTTGATGGGTAATATTAGATTTGATGAACTTCACATATTTTGAATAACCATTAAAATTCGATTCTTTTGATGTATCTATTGTTATCAAGACTCTGTTTCTTAGAGTTTCGGTTACTATTGAGCCTCATCTCTCCTTACTTACAGTTTGTAACCATAAACTGTTTGACAAAGTTATAGGAAATGATGTAGAAAAGAATGAAAAAGTTTGTGACACTTTGGAAGTTAAGGCAGATTTATTTTGGGAGGAAGAATTAGAGACAGTACTAAAAGAATTAAGAAATAATAAGGTCCCAGTTGGAGATAGACAGGCAAATGAGATTCTTTTTAATATAGTGGTTGTGAAGTTAGAGATAAATTACTGAAGATTATTAATATGGCTTTTGAAAAAGGGGAAGTGCCAAGCAATTTTAGGAAAACTTTAAAGTTTTAAGAGAAGAGCAGTGTGGTTTTAGAAAGGTGAGAGGATCAATTTTTTATTTTTAGATTAATAATTGAGAAGTGACTCAGTCATCCGAACCCTTTAGTCCTTAGCTTTGTAGATTATGAGCAAGCGTTTGATTCAGCCGATAGCAGAGCTATAGCGAAGGTCCTATCCTTGTATCGTATACCAGAGAAATGCACAAAAGTGATTATTGCGTACAAGAATAACATTGCTGCGGCTAAGGTAGGAAATGAGGTTAGTAGGTGGTTTCGTATTGAACAGGAGTTAAACAGGGTTGCATTCTATCACCATTTACATGGATCATTTTGATCGACTTTGTCCTAAGGAACACGGCAAAGGCCATGGGACAGCATGGAATCAAATGGGAAAGCAAAACTCCAACTCTTACTGATGATTTGAGTGCCATAGATGAAAATTTTAGCAAAATGAATCATTTATTTTAGGTTTTGAGAGCCCAAAGCGCAAGATAGGCAAGAGCGCAATAGCGCAAGAAAATTAATGTTGAAGTACCAAGGACACTAAAAATGAAATCCAATTCTTTAAACTGAATTAAGTGAAAACTTACAAAACCATATAGGCCCTACGTCTTAAGAAATTATGAAAAGCCCAAAACCCAAATTATAATGAAGGCTTCCATGTGCAGTTAGATGGTTCTAGGCTTATCGGGCAAAAAGCTTGAAAATAAGGAACATGCGTGAGAAATCAGCAGAAAATGAGCGGAAAAATATATAGTCATGGAGCCCTAAAATTATAACTTTCCTGATTGCTTTAGCTAAAGACAAACACTCCCATAAATCGAAGCTATGCATTAATTTGGATATTTTTAAAGTTATTTGAGAATAAAAACTTCAAATTATTTGTTAATTGATTTACCTACAGAAACATACTTTTAAAACTAACAATTAGGCTATTCTATTATGTTATATTTATCACTTTAGATGACTATTTACGTGCATATAGAATTTTTTCTTTCTTCTGTTTTAAAAATGTCATTTTTATTACTTAATTTTTTACATATTCCCACTACCCTATATTTGTTCAACAACCCGAGTAAACACAATGGGTGTTTCAGGTGCATCATGCTGTTGATCGTTGTATTACTCGCCGATCAGCGGCAGATAAATTGGGTGTTACCAACGTTGGCTAAGCTTATTTACAAACGAGTAAAGTTGCCACTTGCCTCTTTACAGCTCAATATTGCGGTACAGGGTTGCCAACTGAAAACTTTTATGTCAAAAGGACGCATTCCCATATGCCGGGACACAATGAAATAGAAGGACAAAAAACTGATACATTTTAGGGATTTGGGACGTAAAAGGGCAAAAAGGGACACCTTTTGAAAATTTATTACATAAAACGAAACATTTTCTAACTAAATATATATTTGGTAAAAGATATAACTTTCCACGTAAGTTATGCTTTTTCTTGATATTTCTTTTTAGCTTCTAGGTTTCGCCAGAGATGTTGGAAGTAAAAAATTTTCTCCCAAGTAAGGGATTTACATGTTTATATAAGTTTCATGTTTTCATGCTTATTAATGAACGTTTTACATGGATTTTTTTGTCGTTTTCGTTATATCTGATGTTAACTGGCCGCTTTGAAAGAGGTTTACAAAGAGTCTTTTGGTCAATGTTACAACTGGTAAAAAAAAACCTTCAAGTTTTCGAGATTTCAATGTGGACACATTTTAGCTAAAAAGGACACATTTTTGGATGCTCGAGGGACACATTCCTGGACCAAAAAGTTGATAACCCTGTTGCAGCATCAACGGTGAGGATTTACGAAACAAAACAATATTAATAGGTGTATAATAAGTAAAATAAAAGTCATAGAAAATTCCAGTTTTCAGGAATCAATAGACCGAAGATGTAGCCAAGGGGCGAAAACCGTTTTCATTTTGATGGTGTTTTATACTCTCAGAAGACTAAGTCACTTAGGCTTGGAATAAGTGAAGGTGAAGAGGTGCTATTGGGTAACGAAAAGATTGATCATGTGGATAGCTTCACTTACCTAGGTAGTGCTATTAGTAAAGACAGTGGATGCGGTGAACATGTTAAAAGTGGAATAGGCCTGGGTGTTTGTTTCACAGTTGGAAAAAGTTTAGAAGGATAGTAAGATAAGTGTGTAAAGCAAGATTAGAATATTGGAAGCTACAGCAGTGATAACAGTGGTCAAGTATGGTTCTGAAACGTGGACTCTCCGAAAGACGGAGGAGAATTTATTAGATGTTTTTCAGAGGAATTTTCTATCGATTGCTTTGGGTAACCATCTGACTGACCGTATTTCAAACAGTAAGCTATACGAAAAATATGGTTCTATCTAGCTTTCTATGGCTATAATGAGAGAAGGGTTGACATTACTAGGGCACATTCTGCGGATGAAAGATGACAGGGTGCTTGCTGTTTGTCGAAAGGGTGGATCAGCAATATCTCAAGAACATCTAAGAGTATTAAGTTGGAACTCTAAGGGCTACTACTATTACTACTACTACTATTGAACTAAATAAATAACGGTTTAAGTGGACACAGGTTGTCAAACTAGCAGAGTTAAATGTCTCAGGAACAGAAAAAGGTATTCAATTTTATTTTTCGGGGAAAGTTGAGGGGCTGTAAGACTTAATTAAAAGATTTTATGTGTATCCAGATTGTCAAAAGAGCGTATTTCCAATATCTCAAAAACAGCTAAGGATGTTACATTGGGCCTTTCAGAGCGTGGTATTTGGGATGTTGAACTAAACAAAAGACACTATTTCCATCCAAATTGGTCATAAGGGCGTAGTGACGATATCTTGGGAACGACTGAAGATATTAAGTTGAAACTGTTGGGGTTACTATAAAAAGTTCTGTTCCTTCTACTCCTAATATTACTAAACTAATACTGCTTGTACTAATACTTCTGCGACTATTTATGACTGCAACTACGGAAATTACTACTGGGACTGCTTGCGTTTGTGACTACCTGCGGCTACGAATAATTGCGACTACGACTAATTGCGACACCAACTACTTGCAATTGAGACTCCAACTACTTGTGACGGCGACTGTGACCGTTTGCAACTGTGATTGTGATTTTATGCGACTGCAACTGCAACAACTTACGACTGTGACTACGAATATTTGACACAGTTGCCCTGACTACTTGTAGCTCCTACTGCGACTACTTGGAACTGCGACTACTTGCGACTGCTCCTATTATTATTACTACTACTACTCCTACTACAACTATACAACTAAACTAAAAGAGTTTAAGTGTGTCCAAGTTGTCAAAATGGCACAGATTCAAGGTCTCAGGAGTGGAATAGGGTATTAAAGTAGAAACTTTCAGGGAAATTTCAGAGGGATGTAAAATTAGATCAAAATAAACTATGTGTATCCAGATTATCAAAACGGTGCCAGTGCAATATCCCGGAAAAAACGCAGGGGATTATGCTGAAGCTTCAAGGTATGTTCTTGGAGATGTTAAGCTAAACCAAAAGAAATTATGTGCTTCAAATTGTGTCCAAAGGTCATATCTGCGATATCTGAGGAAAGGCTAAGGGTGTTGAGTTAAGAATTGTCAGGTTTGTGTTAAGTTAAGAATTGTCAATAAGCGTAAGAACTGTCAGCTTATCAATTGGAAATGTCAGGTTGAGTGGGAAATTGAACTAAATCAAAGTGTACTATGTGCATCCAACGCAGTCAAAACGGCGTATCAGCAGTATATATTCGGAACAGCCTAGACTATTAAGTTGAACCTCTCAAAGCATGTTGAGGTGGATAGTGAAATAATGAAATAGCACTATGTGCATACTACTATTACTATTACGACTATTAGTAGTTCTACTAGAGCTACTGCTACTAATACTACGATTAATAAGGCTACAAGTATGAAGGTGAAATTTCCAGAGATTGTTAAGGGGAATGTTGAACTGAATTGAAACGTACTATGTGCATGAATATTGTCAAAAGGGCGTATTCTGAATATCCGAGGAACGGCTTAGTGTAGTATGGTGAAACCACAGTTCATATAATTATCCAGTATGATCCTTCCCTATCTCACCCATTATAAAAACCCGGACCGGGGTGCGAGTGCTCCAGAGAACGTAGAAACATAAGCGGCGTCGTATCTTTTCACGGGTAGACAAGTCAGACGCGAAACAATCGGAAACAAGTGGAAACCCGCTATTACGAATAATGCACTTTACGCGAAACAATCGGAAAAAAGTGGAAACCCGCTATTAATAACTGCACGAAGAAGTGGGAGGAGCGTTTTGTTCGCACCGAGAACGAAGACCAGAAATGATCTGCGATAAGCTTACTGGATAATTATATGAACTGTGGGTGAAACTTTCAGGGATTGTTGAGGAAGGTGTTAAAACTAATTGTAGGCTATAAGGTAGGATTTTTAGCGACTGATGAGGCAGATGTTGAACTAAATCGAAACCAAAAAGGCAGTGTTTGGATAATACTGCTGCTACTACAACTTCTGTTATTACTACTACACCCACTGCTCCTATTACTACTATTGTTAAGGCTAATAGTATTAAGGAAAACTTTCAGGGAAATTTGAGGGGTAAGTAAAACTAAAATGGAAAGGCATAAGGTGCATGCTGGTTGCTGTAAGGGCGGATCAACAGTATCTCAGGAATGGCTGAAGATATTAAGTTGAAACTCTTACCACTGCTACTATTACTACTGCTACTACATTTAAACTAAATCAAAAGGTGTAAGTGCATCCAGGTTGTCAAAATATCCTAAGTACAATGTCTCAGGAACAGAGTACCGTATTAAATTGTATTTTCAGGTATATTTTCAGGTTTTATTTCAGGCTTCAAAACTGAATCAAAAGGTACTATATATATATATATATGCAGATTATACAAAGGGGGTTTATGCAATGTATCAGAAACAGCTAGGGGTGTTACATTGGAACTTTCAGAGTGTATTATTGTGGTTTTTGACCAAAATCAAAAGACGCTATCTCCATCAAAGTTTGTCATAAGGGCAAAGATCGGATATCAAACAGTTCGTGGTAACCCGGTTCAATAGTAACCAAAACTCTAAAAACAGTAATTTTGATACCAATAAATACATAAATGGAATCAGACTTTTATGCTGATTTGAAATATATAAGTTTCATTAAATTTAGTCTTACCCATCAAAAGTTATGTGCCTGAGAAAATTTGCCTTATTTCGAAAAAAGGGGGAAACAACCCCTATAAATCATAGAACTTTAATGAAAATCACACCATCAGATTTAGCGTATAAGAGAACCCTATTATAGAAGCTTCAAGCTCCTTTCTACAAAAAATGTGGAATTTTGTATTTTTTGCCAGAAGGAAGATCACGGATGCGTGTTTTTCTTCTTTTTTTTTTTTTTTTTTTTTTTATTCCAGGGGTGATCGTATCGATCCAGTAGTCCTAGAATATCGTGAGAGGGCTCATCTGAACGGAAAGTAAAAGTTCTAGTGCCCTTTTTAAGTGACTAAAAAAATTGGAGGGAAGTTGGCCCCCCCCCACGCTACTTTTTTTCCCGAAGTCACCCAATCAAATTTTGAGATAGCCATTTTGTCAGCATTATCGAAAATCTAATAAATATATCTTTGAGGGCTGAAAGTTATGAACTTTACCCAATGTTAACATATATAGCATTGGTTATTGGGAAGTATACAGACGTTTTCAGGGGGCATATTTTCTGGTAGTGGGGGGGAGTTGGTCGGGGGTTATATGGGAGGATATTTCCATGGAGGACGTTTTCATGGGGGAAGGGACAGTGCTAGGAAGGGGGCGCTGGATTTCCCATCATTATTTAAAAAAAGATCAGAAATTAAATAAAAAAAAAACAAGTTTTTCACTGAAAGTAAGGAGCAACATCAAAACTTAAAACGAACAGAAAATATTACGTATATGATTGGGTTCATCCCCTAGGCAATACCTCGCTCTTTAAGTCAATGATTTTTTAGCACTTCCATAAGAGCTATTTATTCTACTTAACGGCCTTTGTGATTAAGGGGTAATTTTTAAAGAATTGGAACAAAATTGGAACTCTAGCGTAAAGAGCAAGGTATTGACTAGGGGGCGAACCCCCTAATATATGTATTAAAAATATATGAATATAGAAGTTCAATACGTAAGTTAATTCGTAAGTTAAGTATATTTACTACTAATTAAAACGTTCGTAAATAAATTAAACAAGTTTCGAGAAAGCCATTTAACCAAATAAAAGTAAACTAATATGAAAATTTTGTTTTAATTATTCATATACGGTGAGCCAAAATCAAACCCTGCATTAATTAAAAAACGTTCAAAAATTAAATAAAAAAACAAGTTTTTTTTTAACTGAAAGTAAGGAGTGACGTTAAAACTTAAAACGAACAGAAACTATCCCGTATATGAAACGGGCTGTCCCCTCCTCAACGCCTCGCTCTTTACGCTAAAGTTTGACCTTCTCACAACTCTATTTTTTTAAACAATAAAAAATTTTAGCGTAAAGAGCGAGGCGTTGAGGAGGGGATAGCCCCTTTCATATACAGAATAATTTCTGTTCGTACGGTTAAAAAAACTTTTTTTTTTATTTTCACTAACTGTGGCCACGTTCCTATCATGGTTGCAGCGGCAGCAGCAACCTAGTAAAGACCGAACCACAGCCCATAGTATAATCAAAAGTTGAAAAACACGCTTTCAAAAAAACGTGCCATATGAATTTGAAATATATGAAATTGTCATATGACACTGAATCAGGAATGGTAACTGTTGTTTCGGTTAATCTTAAAATTAAAAGTTTATTGCGAAAAGAAATTAATTGGGATTTCGAAAAAGAGCCTGAAACCCCTTGAAAATATAAAAAGTGCACCATTGGAATCAGAATTGTCCAAAACCTCGCGAAGGATAATTACAGTCCCCCACCTTGAACACCAAGGAAAATGACTTTTTTTGCATGGGTAGCACGGGTGTGTCTCCTTTTTTTTCTTTTTTTTTCACGAGGGCTAGCGAATGACCAGAACATCATAGAGAGATATTTAATGGCTCATTCGAATGGAAATTAAATTTGCTAGTGCCCTTTAAGTGACGAAAAAGATTGGAGGGCAAATAGCCCCCACTCCCTACAGGACTCCTCCCCCCAAACTTGTCCTATAAAAATTTTGAGATGACCATTTTGTTTAACACAGTTCAAAGGTCCAATATATATATGGTTTTGATGATGATATGGCCCTCCATAGTCCCTGGGGAAGGGCTGTATGTGATATCAATATGGCGCGTATTGGTATCGGGCGCATTGATATCTCATGTATCTTATCGGGAATATCGGTACCGGTATCCGTTTTTTCAGTCTTTTTCTAGGCTGCATTTTTTAAAGCGGCGGTAGCTGCAATCTAGTAAAGAGCGAACCACAGCCCATAGTAACCAAAAGTTAAAAAACACGATCTGAAAAAAAAACTGCCTAGTGAAAAAAAAATCGCCATCTGACACTGACTCAGGAATGTTAACTATTATTTCGGTTCGTCTTAAAAGTAAAAGTTTATTGTGAAAAGTAATGTACGGTGATTTAGAAAAAAGCCTCAAACCCCTCGGAAATGGCGTCATATCAAAATGAAAAGTGTACCATTTAAATCAGCATGGTCTAAAACTTTTTACAGGGAAATTACAGTACCCCTCCCTGAACAACAAGTAAAATCACCATTTTGCATCGGTAAAACTGATCTGTCTCCCTTTTTTTTTTTTTTTTTTTTTTTTCTTCTTTTTTCAACAGGCCTAGCGGGCTACCAGAAAATCATAAAGAGATGCTTAATTGCTCATTAAACAGCTATTTCTCACATCTACGTGCTTTTTATAAGTTACGCCACATGGAAGTGCCATATGGCAATAAAATGGCACTTTTTGTGCCATTTCTCATGGGGTGGCACTAGCAGACCACCAGAACATCGTAGACAGATTTTTTATAGCTCATATAAAAGATGTTACTCATATCTACGTCTTTCATATAAATTCCACCATCAGCAAGTTCCAAATGGCACTAAAAACGGCACTTTTGGTACCGTGTCTAAAGTGGAAAAGCTGGGGCTTTAGGGCTAGCAGAACTTATAAGAGTGATGTTTAATGACATATTTGAAAGCTATTGCTTTTATATACGTGCTTTTTTTTATTATCAATTTTACCATTCGTAAATGGGATATAGCACTGAAAACAACACTTTTGGTGCCACTTCTTAAGTAGAAAAGCTTTGAAATACAAGATAAGCACTATTGTAATAGTTTTGTTTCAGAACCCTTTACTAGATGCTTACAATAATCCCTTCCATAAACTCCGCCTCCCAGCCCCCTTAGTAAGTGTCATAAATCGTCTGCTCATCAGTAAGTTACTGAAACATTAGCAGGCAACCACACCATCTTAGATAAATGTTTAATGGCTCTATTAAAAGCCATTGCTTATATTTACTAGATTTTTCATAAATTCTACCATCTATTGGGTTTCACAGATCTCAATGTTAACTAGTTTCTGGGGAGAATTTGCAATGAACTCTTTGTTACCACACCGCATAGTAACTAAAAGTTAAAAAATGTTAAAACGGTCGTTTTTTTTTATTTTTTACAGGCCTAGCGGGTTACATAAACACCATAGAGAGATGCTTAAGAGCTCATTCAAAAGCTATTTAACATATGTACGTGGTTTATATAAACTCCGCCGTGTGCAAGTACCATAGGACACGAAGAAAGACATTTCTTATGCCATTTTTCAAGGGGTAGTGCTAACGGGCTGCCAGGACATTCTAGATAGAGTTTTGTTAACTCATATAAAAAATATTGCTCATATTTACGTTCTTCCTATAAATTCCATCATCTGTAAGTTTCAAATAGCACTAAACACGGCACTTTCGGTGCCATGTCTCATGTGGAAAAGCTAGGGCTAGTGGGCTACCAGAACTTTTTAGAGTGATGTGTAATGGCTCGTTTGAAAATTTTGCTCATATCTACGTGCTTTTTATCAATTCTACCATTTGTAAGTGAGATATAGCACTGAAAACAACATTTTTGGTGCCGCTTCTTAAGTGGAAAATCTTGGAAGCATAAAACGGTATCATTGTAGTAATTATGGTCCAAACCCCTTAACTGGAAGGTTGCAAGAACACCTCCTGCAAATACCTCCTCCACTCCCCCTTAATAAGCTACGCAGTTAAAGTCCTACAAACACCAATATATTAAATTACATTATTAGAGGCGTGGTTCTGTCAGTACAGCGCTGGACTTCAAATTAGATTATCATGCCATGGTTTTTCCGTTCTTATGATTACTTTTCAGATAATCCACTATTTTTGAAAACGTGATGCACTCATATTTTAAGGCATATACCGGAAGGCTGATTTTAAACCTGTTACTCATATCTACATGATTTTTATCAATTTTACCATCCAAAAGTGCCATATAGCACTAAAAACGGCACTTCTTAAGTGGAACAGTTTGGAAGCATAAAACGGTACCAGTGCAATAGTTACGGTCCAAAGCCCGTAACTGGATGTTTATAAGAGCCCCTCACATATACCCCCCCTCCAGACCCTTTTAGTAAGTTTCATAAGTCGCCTACTCTTCTTAAAAGTAAAAGATTATTGCGATAACAAATTAACTAAAACTAAAAACTTTTCAACTAAAAATCTACCAAAAACTAAGCTTGATTGATCAACAATTTTGAATTGAACCTTCAAACTTCACTCTGCGATGAACCCTGTGTGCTAGTTCTAACGGCGGTAATTGAAAGAAAGGAACGTCCTTGCCCCCATAGTTTTTGCTCTTGCCTAGGTTTTGAAAAACACCTTTTTTGGTCATTTCGTTGGAAAAGGCACTTGTTTCGTTTAAAATAGTTGGGGAAACAACCGAAAGTGCACTGTGTGGGAATGTGCTATCAAGTCAAATTTAAAAAAGCGATTAGGTATAACTATAAGCTTTTAAATGAGCCCTTAAACAGCTCTCTTTTGTTACAGTAGCCTTTTAGTTTCTGCTAGTCAGTACTAGTCAGTAGGTGATTCATAAGGCCCTGTCTTCCTCATGGCTTTTTCAGGCGATGTCGGCCGAGTAAAAACAGGTTTTTGCTCATCGAAAAACAAACGTTTCTGAAAAACATGTATTGTTTTGTGAAGCATGGAAAATGAACTTTATGTTATAGACAGAAAGTTTTTCTTAGCTGTCTAGGTTGTTTGCAGTATTTTCTAGAGGTGTCTTCTGTCCTCTAGATAGGTGATAATTACAAATTATATTAAAAATAAGTTCTCAACTGAAACTAAGAAGTGACATTAAAACTTAAAACGAACATACATCATTCTGTATAGATAAAAAAGATTATGCATTAAATTTTAATAAAAAACGAACAAAGATTAATTTAAAAAAGAAAGTTTTCCCGAGGGAAGTAAAGAGCGAAGTTGAAACTTAAAACGGACAAAAATTATTATTTCGCAGTTTATTTGATACACATCAATAAAACTAGTACAAATAAACCAACTAAGTATGTTTCCATATTCTTTTAGGATTTTACAAAACTAGCGCTTTACTGAAAACACAAAATATAGGAGTTTTGGTACAGTAAAAGCAAGCCAATTAAGGGCACTTTTTACAGAATAAAAATATTATCGTTCCTTTTAGGATCAATCGCTTTTAAGATAAAGCAACAATCAATTTTAGGATTTCGCTTTATTTTTTTTACGTTTAATTTGGTATCACTTCTGCGCAATGGCTCAGTTCAGTGATTGGCTATCGTTTCGGTTATGAAACGAAAATGTCATGATCAGTTTCTACACAAGTTCGAAGTAAAGCCATCTTGATAGTAATAGGACTATTCACTAGCTTTAGAAGTTGTATCATAGCTTGAAATTCACTGTTGTATAGAGAGAAATAATCAGATATCCAGAGTTCAAATTATGTCTTATTTGATCTTCATTTCAAAGAATACTTAAGCGCATTTCTTACAATTTAAGACTGTATATTACCCACTATTGGTATTATAGCTGGCGAGACCAAAATGCTGCGTGATAAATCAATCCAATATTTCTTTATGCTGTTCAATGACTTTGTAGCTATTAGACAAATATTTTATCTTACGCTTATGTTTTTAAGATAATTTTAATTGTATATTGAAAGTTACTAATGTTACCAATGTGGTAAGACTATGAAAATATGTACAGATTCGTTTAGTATTTTCAGCCTACATACTCACTTTTGACTCTTAAATCAATAATCCTGTTTTTTATGCTTGACTTTTGTTTTTTCTGTAAAGCGCTAGTTTTGTATAATCCTAAAAGCATAGAGAAACATAATTAGTTGGTTTATTTGTACTAGTTTTATTGATATGTATTAAATACGCTGTGAAGTAATAATTTTCGTCCGTTTTAAGTTTCAACTTCGCTCTTTTCTTCCCTCGGGGAAACTTTGTTTTTTTAAATTAATATTTAACTGGGACATGTCCAGATTGACTACTTTCTCTCAATTTATTAACAAGCCAGTACAGTATTTTACTATTATGCCGTCTAGCTGCATCTTCCAGATCCTCAGCAATTTTATCCATGGCCTCCACTTCACACCTCCTTAGTTCACAATTTAATGCTTTCTCTACTTTCTTTACATTCTTTCTTTATTCTTATTTTCATTTGAACTATCACTCAGATAATTCCTGTACAAGTTCTTCCTTCTCTCCATTAAACATCAAGTATTTTCATTAAAATTCCTATCTGCATTCATAACTTTCTTCCCTAAGACACCATCAGATACTTCACAAATTATTTTCCTAAAATTATTCCATCCATGTTCTACATTGTCAAATTCTAAACTCTCTTGTTTACTATTCAACTGTTCCTGGAAAGTCTTTCAAATTCTCATCCATCAGCTTTAAATTAACCTAGTCACTAGTGAATGGTGAATTTAGCCTACTTTTAACATCAATAACAGCACTCCTATATATCTTGGTATATTGTACTGACCCTGCCAGTCTTCGGTTTACAGTAACACATCCATAAGGTTAGCTATCTTCTCAATTTAAAACAATAATGACATTTCCCACGAAACTAGAATCTAGAATATTTGCAGAATCAGACAAAACTAGAGCTCTGCTGAAAACACAAAATAAAAAAAGTTTTTTTTTCTGTACTGTTGAAACCTAAACTGCTTTATGACGGTTCCAGTGGTTAAAAAATGAAGCTAATTATTTTTTTTTTTTTTAAAGTAAGCCAGTGGCCATCTCATAATCGTTTGTTCAGAACTCCAGTGACTGTCTTTTTAGCTTTTTATATAGCAAGCCAGTCGCCATCTCATAATCGTTTCACAGTGACTAGTAAGCCAGTAGCCATCTCATAATCGTTTGTTCAGAACTCCAGTGACTGTCTTTTTAGCTTTTTATTTGAAAAAATCCCAACGAATATTCACCAGACGGTCGTATATTGTAACTATTCTGCCTTCTTATCCAAATCCGTCCACGGCTCCGGCATGTGTAGCGACTTCCCTTTCACCCATCCCCGTCCTCGGGTCGCATGGTATCTTGAAAACCGCATTAAGTAGGGAATTTTAGTTAACGGTATTAATAGTACACATTGTACCAGAATATGCACCCGTTTAGTCGGAAGTAATTTATGGGTCTGCTACACAGTGGAGCATAATCATTTCTTTGATTAGTATCAGCTCTATCTCTTCTGATATTTTTGGAATCACCTTCTACTGCAGCTGTTGTTGTATTAGACTTAAGACATCAGACTTTCCTGATGGCTTCCATCTACAAATACACTTTTAACCATCTGAATACGCTGGGACTCTTGAAGTATGTTTATCATCCATTGTTTGCCCTTTGTAAGTGTGAACTTGTGTCAAAAGAGAACTAACAAACAAATAAATTGTGTGAAAAGAAAAATAATCAATTTTTTAAAGAGATTTGATTTTAAGCGTATAGATTGTTGGGGGGGGGGCGGGTGGGGTTGGGGTCAGGTTGTTTTATCCTTTGTTAGCCATATGACGAGTTTTGGCAAAGGTTTTGCTGATGATCCTGGGCATCTTAACGCATCTTAACTGAGCATCTTAATTAGTTAATATCTTAACGCATCTTAACTGGGCATCTTGATTAGTTAGTATTAGCATCTAACGACACAGTCAAATTATTATCAACTTGTTATATTAGTTCAACTTATTATCAACTTATTATATTAGCTCAACTTATTATCAACTTATTATATTAGCTGCTTGATCCTCATATTTAACAGGCAGTTAAGACTACATTTTTTTGGGACCGCTGAACATCCTGATTATTTACGGAATGTTTGACGTGTCGACATGATAAAATCACCAAAGTGTTGGTCCCGCGACCTAAATTGCAGTTGTGTTTCTAATACTTATGTGTATAGGTATATATTTTTCCTTCATTAAAAAAATATAATTGGAAGTTATATTTTGAAATTGATTTAGGCCTAATTTTCATTTACCTGATTATGTCGTGAATTTTACATTTTTTTTTCTATTCCATAATTATCATAATATTTTTTTTTATTCTAGCTATCAAGTAATTTACATGACACAAATGGACGACCTATAATCCAAGTTGTTGCCTCAAAAATGGCTCCCAGTAGCAATGATAGAAATTCTGAGAAAGAAATCGAATGCTGCCATAAGGAAGTAAGGGACCTACAAGTTTTGTCATTTTCTCATTTCTTAATGACTTTAAATTGAAGTTAGTAGTAGCGAAATTTTCATCATAATTCTAATGTATCAATCATAGGTTACAATAGAAATGATTTCAATAAAAAGAAAAGAACCTAAATTATGTCTAACAGTTCGTGGTAACAAACTGTAAGTAAGGAGCGACCCGGCTCAATGGTAACCGAAACTCTAGAAAACGGGATTTTAATACCAATAGATGCATCAAAAGAATCAGATTTTAATGCTGATTTCAAATATATAAGTTTCATCAAGTTTAGTTCTATCCATCAAAAGTTACGTGCCTGAGAAAATTTGAACGTTTTTCGAAAAAAGGGGAAAAGACCCCCTAAAAGCCATAGAACCTTAATGAAAATCACACCATCATATTCAGCGTATCAGAGAACCCTACTGTAGAGATTTCAAGCTTCTATCTACAAAAATGTGGAATTTTGCATTTTTTGCCAGAAGAAAGATCACGGATGCGTGTTTTTTGTTTTTTTTTCAGGTATGATCGTATCGACCCAGTGGTCCTAGAATATCTTGGGAGGGCTCATTGGAACGGAAATTAAAAGTTCTAGTGCCCCTTTTAAGTGACCAAAAAAAATGGAGCCCAACTAGCCCCCCTCCCACGCTGATTTTTTTCAAAGTCACCCGATCAAAATTTTGAGATAGCCATTTTGTTCAGCATGGTCGAAAATATCATAACTATGTCTTTTAGGGTGACAGAATACCCCAAAGTCCTCGGGGGGAGGGCTGAAAGTTATGAACTTTACCCAATGTTAACATATAGTATTGGTTATTGGTAGGTATACAGACGTTTTCATGGGAGGATTATTTCTGGTAGTGGGGGGGAGGGTCAGGGTTATGTGGGAGATCTTTCCATGAAGGAAGTTTTCATGGGGGAAGGGACATTGCTATGAAGGGGACGCCGGATTTCCCAGCATTATTTAAAAAAAAGATCAGAAATTAAATAAAAAAAAAACAAGTTTTACAACTAAAAGTAAGCAGCAAGATCAAAACTTAAACGAACGGAAAATATTACGTATATGATTGGGTTCACCCCCTAGTCAATGCCTCGCTCTTTAAGCCAAAATTTTTTTAGGACTTTCATAAGAGCTATTTATTCTAAATAACGGTCTTTGTGATTAAGGGGTCATTTTTAAAGAATTGGAACAAAATTCGAACTTTAGCTTAAAGTGCAAGGTACTAAGTAGGGGGTGAACCCCCTAATATACGTATTAAAAATATATGAATATAGAAGTTCGTTACGTAAGTTAATTCGTAAGTTATGTATATTTATTGCTTATAAAAACGTTCGTAAACAAAATTAAACAAGTTTCGAGAAAGCCATTGAACCAAATAAAAGTAAAATTAATATGCAAATTTTGTTTTAATTATTCATGTACGGGGAGCCAAAATCAACTTGTAATTTCAACTGAAATCAGCAGTTGAAATTGATTACAAGTCAATTTGTGAATAAATCCTAAATTAAAATACCTTGGGACAGCATAGTGGATACGACTGCGCCGCTTGACAGAAGGCGTTCAGGTTCGATCCCTACTGTCTCAAGGAAAGACATTGTTAATGACCATAAAAAATAAGAATTTTTGATGTTTTATTTTTGCTAAGATTTTTGAAAGCAACTGAAAGCAAGGAACGACATTAAAACTTAAAACAAACAGAAATTATTCCGTATATGAAAGGGGCTGTCCCCTCCTCAACGCCTCGCTCTTTACGCTAAAGTTTTTTATTGTTTAAAAAAAATAGAGTTTTGAGAAAGTCAAACTTTAGCGTAAAGAGCGAGGCGTTGAGGAGGGGACAGTCCCTTTGATATACGGAATAATTTATAATTTTTAACGTCGTTCCTTACTTTCAGTTAAAAAACTTGTTTTTTGTATTTAATTGTAAAAAGGTAAAAATCGTCCATGTTTTTCCTTGTTTCATGAAACCAGGTCTTCTTTATTCAGTAATTTTATTTGTTTCTTTCTTCTTCTTTATTTATTTAATTCCTTCTATAAATTATTTCTTCTTTTTGCTGTTTGGATTGATATGGAGATCCTTTCACCTAAGTTCTTCATCGGAATCAAATTCCGAGAATAACTTTCGTCATTTTACAACTAGTAAATTTTGTATAAGATATTAAATGTGATAGATTTACATGTATTTAGGATATTAATTTCATGTCACTAGGTATATTAGATGTATTATGGACTAGAAAATACTAGATAATATTAGATAATACTAAATATATGAATTTGGTGTCACTTGTGCCACAGATGACCATAGGTTTCTACCTGGGGCCAGTGGTGCCAATTAGGAGAGGATGTGGTTTTTCCACAAGATGTGGAAAAAGACCTTGTTACTTCTATTTAATAGCTATTTTGTATTTTATCTATGTGCTATATTGAACTAGCTAGACTGAATGACTAGTTGTTTGTATTGGATTCTTATAGAGAAAAATCGAAAACATTTGAAATACAGGGTGGGCGGAAAGTAACTCCCTATTTTGATTAATAAAACAATGTACATTATATTTATTTATTCTCAAAAAAATTAATCATACAAGGTATGCATAAATAATAAGAAATCTCTAAAATTCAATATGTGCCCCAGATCTTTCCACCAGCTGCTGCAAACGTTCAGGAATGGCATCCACTGACTTTCTCAGAAACTCCGCTGGGATGGTGGACATGACTCCCTTAATTCGATCCTCCAGTTCTTCGAGTGTCTTTGGTTTTGAGCGGTAGACTTCTTCCTTTACTCAACCCCAAAGAAAAAAGTCGCAGGGTGTCAAATCCGGGCTCCTGGATGACCATTCATGCGGACCACGACGTCCGAACCAACGCCCCGGAAAGCGAGCATCCAGCCATTCGCGGACAACAAGAGCAAAGTGTGGTGGGGCGCCATCTTGCATAAATATCAACTCGTCGATGTTCTCCCATGTGCTGACAACTGGCCAGACTCTATCACGCAACATATCAAGGTATCGTTCAGCATTCATGGTGTTGCGCAGAAGAAATGGGCCCACAACCTGATCTGAGGTGATACCACACCACACCGTTACTTTGGGTCGATTTTGCTGTTTTTCAACTGTTATCATAGGATCCTCTCCTGCCCAGTAGTGGAGTTGTGACGGTTGACAAAGCCTCCGACGTGAAACACAGCCTCATCAGTCCAGAGGATGTTGCGGAAGAGATGGGGCCACTCTTCATGCCAAGCCAGCATGATTTCTCCGAAGTCCATGCGAATGTCATAGTCCTCATCCGAGAGTGATTGGCAGTAGTGCGGCTTCCACGCACGCCAGTTCAACTCTTTCTTGAGCACAGTTCGCACTGTGTAGCGGGTGAGTCCACTTTCCCGAGCTGCCTGGCGAGTTGACTTTCCTTGACTACGCTGGTACATTGCTTAGACTGCGTGCACTGTCTCCTGGGTCGTGGATGTCGAAGGGCGTCCACTTCTGCGAACATGTACCACAGATCCTGTGGTCGTGAGTTTCGCGTGACAGTTTCTTATTGTTTTTGGATCCACTTGGGCACGTGGTCCATGAATAGTCCGCCACCATCGTTGAACTCGTACGACAGATTGCCAAACTTCATATCGTGACGCCAGCTGGGCACGCTCCTGAAGTGTTAACTGCTGAGCCATGTCACAGTTTTATATGAAATCAAAAACAAAACTATCAATAAAATTGTACCATTTGAGAGAATTAATCATAAAAATATGACAAAGCAGTAACAAATTATATACAATTTATAAATAATTTAAAATAGGGAGTTACTTTCCGCCAGGGAGTTATTCTTTTCTTAACCAATGAAAGATAATATGTTAATTAAAAAACAAACAGAAACTAATTTAAAAAATCTTCTCTACGAAAGAAGTTTTTCCAGGAAAAGTAAAGAGCTACATTAAAATAAAGATGAGCTTAAATAAAGTCAAATAACTTTCCTAGCGTAAGGCTACCTTAAATCAACATCCATAAATCACCGAAAACGAACAAAATTGACGGTAAATAACCGAGTCAAACTTAAGACGGGCAAAAATTGAGAGGAGTGGGGCAGACCTCCCCCTCCCCTCGTGCCTTCTAATGACTAGAACAGAATTTGCACTATGCCGAAAGTAATGCATTTAAATATTATCTCTTTTTTTAATTTTAATAAATCCGAAATTTTCAAGACCCTCAGAAATGAATATAAAAGTATATATATATATATATATATATATATATATATATATATATATATATATATATATATATATATATATATATATATATATATATATATATATATATATATATATATATTATTGATGGTGATTTATGGTAGTTTTACGCTTGAAAATTATTTGTAGTAGTAGTAGTAGTAGTAGCAGCAGTAGTGGTAGGAGTAGTAGTTGTAGTTGTAGTAGCAATAGTAGTAGCAGTATGCACTTAGTGTCATTTTGTCACTTGAACATCCCCTTCAGCATGCCTTGCCTCATAAGTTTCAACTTAGCCAATCCTTTGCAGATACACCCTCTTAACAATCTGGATACACAGTGTTTTTTTTTATATATTTCATCATTCCCCTCAGTATTTCCTGACATTTCGTCTTAAGAAACGCTTAGCTTTTTCGGACGCACCCAGAATCAATTCCCCCATCCGTTTTCCCAATAAACAATGGACAAATTGCATAAGTTACCACCCTTTGGGGAAAAGTCATTCCTGGAGACCTAATTGATGGAGCTTTGGGCTATTTTTTGAAATGGTTATCTAAAAATTTTGATTCGTGGTGACGGAGGGGGGCATCTAAAAATGATTTACCAATGATTGGGTGGCTCACTAAATAAAATTATTTGTAAATGCTCCTTATTTTAGAATGGTCGTCTGAAGCTATACAAGGAACTGATTGTGCATTTAAATATCTAGATTGTGGCTTATTCGAGTTCATTTTCTCCTCAGTAGGTGGAGATGGGGCAGGCCTACTTCGGCTCTTTAAAAATTCTTAAACTTGATTTTTCTTATGTCCAAAATGATGCATTAAACCGTAAAAAAATAATAATAATATTATTGTATAATTATTTTCTTAATATTATTGTCATAGTAGTAATAATATTTTGTTACTCTAAAGAATAATTTTATTTAGCTAATAAGATTTTGGCCTAAGAAGTCTTATGAAAATGGTGTAGAATTAATACTACTTTCATTTTTTTATAGATCGATCGCGCTTTGAATTTCTTTCTAAAAGTTGTTGAAGCAAGGAAAATCGAAATGATTCATCATAGTGCTACTGTAGTGTTAGAAACGGTGTTGGCTTTTCACGCGCTTGCCATCAGAATTGGAAACAACGACCACAGGTTTGTTTTCAAATAATTTATTTTATTCATCAAGTTATTCAGTCCAAGTTCTTGGAATGGGATAAATGTTCGTTTCGTATCTGTAAATTTAACGGTAACCACCGCCCCTCTCTCTCTTCTCTCTCTATCTCTTTCTCTTACACTTTGAAATCTTTAAATTTAAAAAAAAGTATTTTACTCACATTTTGATCCAAAGAGGAAAAACAGGCAAGTACTAACTGATTTCTATCTAAAGAACAAAAAAGACAGGTCTGAAAGAATTAGGAAATTCTTTAAAATATAGACAGGATATAATAAAATATATCCAAAATATAGACAGTAAAGAAAAACTTAGTAGAACAGATGAGCTTATACCTTTCTGGGATCAACCAGTTCTTTCCTGAAGATCGCCACGGCAGAGCCAACATCAATTCCATGAAAATTGTTAATAGTCGGACAACAGAGACCGTTGAAATCAAATCCACACTGTGGAAGGAAACTTTGGAAAACTTAGAACATTGGCTCAAAAGTTATCCGGCAAAGAGATTCCAGGGGAGGAGAGTAACAAAAATGATTGGCAGTCTATTAAATACACTTAATCACACATTTAATCCACCTTCTACTCTAGGCTCATGAATTGCCCATTTATTTTTTTCCCATTTACGGTGCAACTTTTTTTAATTGTACACTTTTTATTTTAATCGATTATTTGATAAATAAATTTATTTGATTATTAAATATATATGCTAGTCTGCAGGCAAGTTAAAGAATCATCTTAATCATCATCTCGGATCATTTTCTTGGATCATCTTAACCACCTTTGGTCTATCTTTAAATTTATGAGCATAAATTTAAATAAACAAATAAACAAACAAATAAATAAATAAACAAACACACACATATAATGAGAAATTCCGGCGTTAAACAAAAATACCAAAAACAAACAGGAAAGAAAAACAAAAATACATACTAGCGCTAAACTTTGTAACACAGCAGCTATCTCGAATTTATGTATTTAGGAAATCATTTCACCCTAAAACCTAACCCTTTCGGTGTGTCATCTGTAGAAAATATCTTTTATGTAATATTTTGTCTTATAACATTTCGTCTAATCATGGTACCAAGAAATATTAACTGATTAAAGCGACATCTACCAATAATCTAGCAGCAAGTCCAATCCGGCAGTTCCACTGTTTTCTAAAAGAGAGCTCTGATTGTTCGTTAATGATTTGTTATCACGTTATCTGTAACGTTAAAAGTTACCTCTTTCCACGGTACTGCTTGGGTACTTCTAAAACATGGCTGATTTTAAAATAGCTTAAGACGTATAGAAGTATGGAATCTGGTGACGAAGCTCATTTTTTGGATAATATTGATTTTCAGATTCATGCTGAGTCAAAACATAGGTCACTGAAACTAAGAACACGTAGAACGAAATCAAAGGATAACGCCAAACGTCAAAGATAACAGAAACTTAAAACTTTCCATTAGAACAGGAAGAAACTAACATCAATTTCAACATATTTGCTTAATTCCCCCTGGTTTTTCAACTATTGGCAGTAATTCTCGAATAATCTACTAATGATTATTTTATTTCTGATTTTTATCTATTAATAAATTTTCTCTTATCTATATTATTTTATTATATCTTAATCTAAAAATTGGTTCATCAACTTATTTCTCTAAGATAAAGTTTGTATTAGTGTCGTCTAGTAATTTTATCCCCAATTTCTCTCCAGATTCTAATTATTATTTCTAATATGTTTGTCGTGTCATTTTTTTCTTATTTGCAGTACTTCAGACACCCCCCTCCCCCCTAGAAATCTGTATTTTAAAATTTATCGTTTTTTTCAACATAATTCGTCTGTGGTATGCGTTTTTAAAAATGATATGAGCTAATAATGTGTTTTT
This sequence comes from Artemia sp. Qi Xiang Cuo, assembly GCF_049724085.1. Lineage (NCBI taxonomy): Eukaryota > Metazoa > Arthropoda > Branchiopoda > Anostraca > Artemiidae > Artemia > Artemia sp. Qi Xiang Cuo. The sequence goes on from NC_142798.1 coordinate 30,614,764, forward strand.
TTTTTAGAAAAGGTGAAATTTAAACATTTTAAGGATTGATTTAACTATATTTTGTGGGAGAAGCTGCCATTACTAAGACCAGAGGCATGTCGTGAAGAATTGTTAGAATCTTGAATTCTCGTAATCCATATTTTTGTAATCTCGTAATCGAACTCTTACAGGCCCTGAAGACGATGATCCTTTAAGAGTATTGACGATACTAGCTACCTCAAACTCAGAAACAGAGTTCAAAACCATTGACTTTAAACATGAGGGTCCAAGGTCGGCTCTGAAGTCACTATAAGAAGTTGCAGAGCTTGCACATGAAGCAGTCGCCTTCCCTATATTAGCAAAATAAGAAGTAAGCTATAGCTGAACATCTTCTTCTCCTTGGACAGGTTACCATCGACTATCAGTGTTGTTGGAACTGAAGGCAGAGGGGGAGTAGTTCTAAAAACCAAATTAATTATATACCATGTCTTCCTAATGTCCTTTCCATAGTGAAAAATTTCCTATGATAATACTGAGACTTGGCCTTCCGACACAAATAATTAAATATACTCTTATAGGCCTTGAATCGTTGATGATGAGCTGCAGATGATGAAGCCTTGTAAAGCTTCCACAAATAATTTTCCCTTTCCCACCTTTTATGAAGACCTGGAGTCATCCAGGATTCAGTGGTGCTATGATTTTTGAAGTATGAGGTGCTGGACTCTGATGGCAAACTTTTAGGATACTTTCTTTCACTAAATCATAAAAAATACCAACAGAGCAGTTAAAATCCGGTTTAGAAACCAAACTGGTCAGTCATAACATGGCCGATCTGTCAGACGAGAATTAAGTAGGCTCAGTATCACTAAAACGGAAAAATGGGAGATTAGATGGAGATGCTATACGCTGCCCCTGATCAGCACTGTTATATCGGGAAATAGCGGGAAAATGATCAGAAATATCACTAACCAGCACCGAATTATCTAAGACATCTAGTGACGAAACAATATCCTCAATAAGAGACGCATGCGTCTCAGTAACTCGGTTTGGTATACAAACTAAAGGTAGAGTTCCCGAAGAAAGCATCATCGACAAATCCATTTGCTTTCTTGAAGCATCCTAGTTCTATTCTTGCCGGAAAACAACGGTTTTCTAAGGATTTTTATTTGGCTGTTTCAAAATTAGGAAATTTTTAGGGCACTACAATATTTTCATCAGTGATCTCACGTTGAGCTGTGAAAATTAATTAGTGAAACTAATTAGCTAAGTATGGTAACTCTTTTTGTTCGGCACATTAGCAATATTTTGATTCCCAAAGACAACATATTCTTCAAAAAAGAACCACATCTTCAAGGTGTTTTATGGCAAATGCATTTAGGTCATTTTTTTGATAATTTTTCACTCACGTTTTTTTTTTTTTTTTTTTTTTTTTTTTTTTTTTTTTTTTTTTTTTTTTTGGAGTTGCTACCGAAAAGTGCACTACTGCATTGCATTTCATGTTGAGAACTGCTCGGGAAAGGCTACTTGTCTCTATTCCGTTTCACATTCTTATTTCAATTAAATTTTCATTATTTGGATATTCTGAATATTATTAGAATATTGTATGAAAAAAACATTCATTGTATTTTTATCTTATTTGAATATTCAAGTGGGAAGTGCATGGAAAATTCAAGTTTTTCTTTTTTTATTTTGAATTTTATCCTGTTGAGTATGTAAGTGCCAGGTGTCCTAGATTTTTTTTTTTTCTTCTGTTTCTGTAATTCTATTTTATTTTTTTTTCAATTTATTGAGTATCAGAGTGAGAGGACTTGGAAAAATATACTGTTATTCTTATCATTATTTTTTTGTAATTTTGTTTTATCTTATTTTGTAGAGTATCCAAGAAAGGGGTGGCGGATTTTTTTTCTTTTTTTTTCTTTTTTTTAGTTTTCTCTCTATCTATTTTTTAGAGTATCCAAGCGAAAGGTGCTCAAGAAATTTGACTCTAGTGGCCAAAGTCCTACAGACTCTTGCCAATTTCAATCGTTTTCAGGGCAAGGAAAGTTCCATGGAGTTTATGAATGATTTTCTTGAGAAAGAAGCAGAAACAATGAAGAAATTTCTTCAACAAATTTCAGTATGTGCCTTTTTTTGTTTTCACTAGTTCCGAAATTTTCTTCAGCAAACTTCATTGTGTGTTTTTCTATGAGGAATATTTTACATAGTTTCAGGTCTCTGCCATGCCACACTGCCACAATTAGGAATTGCTTTGTTGCAATCGTTTATTTAACGTTCTTGAAATTTCAGGAAGTATTTATTCCATACATAATAGTACAAAGCAGCATACACAATAATTGTTTTACAGTATTCCTCCTTTCGCACCCTGTATTTTTCTTTTCTTTTTCCATATTTTAAGCTTAAACAGTATAATGCTAAACATGAAGATTTGAAATTAAACATTTTGTTTGAAGCATAAGGAGGCTTCAGTCTCCATCAAGTCTCCGTTCTTTATGTTTAGGATTGTCTGCTGAAGAAAGAAATCCCCATGTGACTATCTTTAAACTTCTCCGAAAGGAGTTTAAAACGTAGCTTTCAAATAAAAAAGATGATCACCATGCCTAATCGCACGAAATGCCAGATTTAAATACTTCGACGTTTCTAGACCCAAGCAGTTTTGCCGCTCCGTTTTTGCGAAATTTTCGGGAAAATCCCTGAAAACTTGGGGATAGTGGAAGCACTGATCAGAACGCAACTGAAGAGCCAAAAGCAGTGAAAGAGACTAAAGAGAGAGGAGATACTGAACTCTTAGCTTTCATTCTTGGAAGACATCTGACAGTTTTTTAAGTGGCCACATAATTCCGATGTTGTTTTAAAAACACTTTTGTGTGAAAAGGCCGCGCGGCAGCTGAGTGTACCTGGCACTTTGACGATAAATCACATCAGTACAGTTTTTGTTACGAAAAAAAAATCACTCAGTGATAATTTTTTGCGCCTTCTGGCATTTTGCCCCCCCCTCCACCCCCTCCCTCTAGACCAAGGCCTAGTGGGTCTATTGATAAATCTGGGCCTAACCGCATGCCATGACGTGGGGACAGGCATGGTAGGGGCAACAAATGGCTTCCAAGAAAATATTCGAAAGCAAATAAAGCTCGTTGAATGATTGTCAATTTGCTGCCCCTCCTTCTATTTTGTTTAGCTTAATCGACTCTAAATCAGTATTACCTTAATATCTATATTTACATTTGTCTGAAAACCAAGGAATCGCCGTATAATCATCTTTAACCCTCTTTAGAGTAAGGTAAAAGTGTTGCTTACAATAAAGAAACATGATTACAGCATCAGTAGGACTAACTCTGTGTCTCTTCCGTGGGAGCAGCTAGAGCTAGAAGAGAGGAGTAGCCAGTGTCTTGCTAAAAATTTGTTCTTCGATAACCCCAAGAAAATTTATAAATACTGAATGAAGTCGTATGTCTGACAGGGGATTGCTAATATACTGCCTTTTCCCCGCCCTTTTTTGATAGCATTAAATAAAAAAAAACTTTTCCACAAAAGATGTTTTCAAAGAAAAGTAGAGCTACATTATGCAAAAAATGATCAGAAATAAAGTTAACCATTTTTCCTTGGCAACTATTCAACCTGCCCTCTCTTATCTGATTTCGGAGGCATGTTTTAAGCTGCTCTAGTGTGCTAAATGTACGCTCTGCAGATGCCATGGTATCAGAGAGAATGTAATCAAGAGCGGGTACACAGTTCAAGGCCGTATCCAGGGGGGGGGTTACCCGGTTTGACCCCCCCCCCCCCCTAAATTTTTGACCGACTCGAAAATAAGTAAAACCTAGGTAAAAATCAGTAAAATTAGTCGAAAACTGAGTCAAAAATTAGTAAACCCCCTCCCCCCCCCCCAAAAAAAAGTAAAAAATTAGTAAAACTCCCCCCTGAACAAAAATCCTGGATACGGCCCTGACACAGTTGGAAAAAAGAGGTTGTCACATGCACCAAGAGGTTTAGAAACTTCATCGTGATGACGCGACTTGCCTATATACCTCCATTTCGCTTGCAATATTGTTAGGTCAGCAAGGAGGCAAGTCTCAGAGAAACAGAACTGCTTATATTTTTGCAGCTTCGTCACAACGTTGGCTAATGCAGCATCAACAATACAGCGAAGGAACAGAAGTTGGATTTGAAATGCTGTAGCACTGTGTTTAATAAGTCTCGTATTGAGTTCTTCAAATAGCTGCTCGAGATATGGGGAAAAGACAAAGTCTATGTAAAATAGAGAAGTGTCTGAACCAGAGAATAAGTGACGTTGGCCTCTTGGTATTAAGGTGGGTGTCCCAACACTGTCAGCTGTCTGGACTTTTTTCCATAAAATTAAGGAAAATCCGTTTCCACTAGATTGACGTGTTCACAGCTGGTAAGTGGATCTAAACTTTTCTTCTGCAGAAAAACGGAAGTTGAAAGGAGAATCGAACTCACTTTTCCAGACGGACAACAAGAACAAGCTGTTTATTTTGAAATTATGTCACTCATCTCATCAGCCAATATCGAAAAACACTTTGCTTTTTTGCTCTATTCAAAGTTGCGTCCCGAATGGCGCTGCCTACACTATCGACGATATAATTCTGCACGAGAGGAGATATATATTTCAAGCTATTAGCGGATGATTCGAAATGCTCCCACAGTTTTATGTTTCCACAATTCATCATCAATCACAACAAACCTCTGAATACCTCTTCATTTTCAACAATTTTTGTAAGGAAATCACTTTTTTTTTCACTAAGACCCCAATGAAAACCACAAAATATAATAGCCTGGACAATTGGTCTTAACATTTCTCGGTTTCTAAACCTTCCCGTATGGTCTTGCAAAATCAATTACTGGTCAATTGGGATGCTTTCTTCTTCTGTTATTTTGATAAAAATTATGAATTTGCGTACTGCAGTAACACGATACTGTCTTTCATCATGATTCTTGAAGTTAGCGAAAGCATCTTTAAGGTCAGTATATGGCTTGACGTTACTTGACGTTATACTCAACGTTATACTTATACTTGACGTTAGCGAAAGCATCTTTAAGGCGTCTGATATGACCCTTTTCTGGTCTCAGATTCGGCAAATAGGAAGCAGTATTTGTTGAATATACCTTTTTTTTGAAGTACTGAACACCAACCACGAATACTTTTGGAGCCATGTGCTCTGAAAACGATGACGTTTTGTCACTATGCCCTAAAATTCTTGTTAACTATTTCAGGAAATTATAAGTCCTTTCCTGATTTCCAGCACCTACACATTAAGTCCAACTTTCAAGCATCAGAAATCTATGAACTGGCAGACCTCGGCCAGTTTTAGTGGCCTTTTTAAGAGTCAAAAGTGATTTTAGAGCAACCAGTCCCCCCCCACGCCCATCTTTCCTCCAAACACATCCAATCAAAATTTTAACATAGCAATTTTGTGCCACCAGTATATTTCAGCATATTTAAGCAGACCCTGTCTTGTTTTCATTTTAGAAAATTTTCTTTTGAATAAGAAAATTTAAAAAGAAAACTTTTCTCTTAGTAAGATTTTTTTTAATATGCCGTCTAACCTATTTTATTTGATTTGATTTTTATTTGATGTAAAACATCCACTGTAACTTTAGTTCTTGTATCCGTCTTCATTTCACCCCATCTTTCCCAAGAAATTAGAAATCATCCCTTTTCTATGTGTTTTGAATTTGAAAAAAAAACCAGTTAGACTACCAATGCATTCATTTTCTAAAACTAATAAGTAAATAAAACTGTCGAAAAAACTACTCCCTGTGCAGTATAGCTTCTCCGATAGAGATACGGACTTATGGCGGCCGCTTTATAACTACAAAAGATTATAAGATTCTCTTACGTCTCTTAGGTATTTAAGACAGTTAGTGTATTGCTACGGTTAGGATTTACAAGTAAACTATTCTATTAGAACTTAAAGTTAAATAAGCTATATGAACTTTTGTTGAGGATATTATGTTCGCAAATAATGTTGACAAAAGTTGTAGATCTACATCCAATAAAAAAACTAATCTGGACTGTTAGTATCAATGCAATGCTGTTAAAGGGCTAATCTGTTTCATTCTTAATGTTCAATCTTTCTCGGACATTTAAAACGCGGAAGAAGGGAAATGGTGTATAAAGCTGCGATAAAAAAAAGGCCATTCATTGATAATCCCTTTGGCTGGGAGTACCTTCTACCCTTGTCTCAATAACTGGAACAGTAGGAGTCTAAGCACCGTCTTCATCAACTACATGCAATTTTTTTGAAAAAAAATGTTAGAGATTGTAGACAGTGTTGTTGTGTCATTAAGATCCCTGTCAGTATGTACCGCACTTTCTTTTTAAATATCACTGAGTCACGTCGAGTCAAATACTAGCAACAAAGCTTGCGCAGCTTTCAAGCTGATCAAAAGTGATCACAATAAGTATGAAAGCAAAGGGATTGAATGACGGGGGCAATGGCTATTCTTGGCTATGGACGTATGAGATATCTTAAAAGCGTAGGATCTAGACATAGGCAGATAAATAAAACATCTGTCAAGAGTGATAAATTTTATTGCTGTGCAGCACTTCCAATATATTATCAAAGTATACAACAAAAAATCAAGGGGACTGTACAAGACATACAACTCCTAAAAAAAATTCTTTGGGAATGTTGGGGGGTCCCTGACCTCCCTCTAAATACGCCACTGCCCTTTCCTAATGAAATATGCTGCATGTAAGAATGGACGAATTGCATGATATAGTTGCCATGCCTAGTGGGTGGGGTGGGAGTTTCATCCCCGGAGTTGTAATATTAGACCTTTTGACTATTTTTAACAAATGGCTTTTCAAAATTCCTAGTTGTTGAAGGTGGTCATCTGAAAGGGCATGGGTTGGGAGTATTTGTCCTTCGATTTCTCTTAAGAATCCCCATCAACATGCCTTGAAAATTTCAATTCAATGTGCTCAGCTGTCCCATGGATATTGCTGTTCTGGCCTTTTGACAACCAGCCTGCATACAGCGTGTTTTGGTTTTATCCTCCCCGGCATTTTCGGAAAGTTTCATCTTACTACCCTAAGCCTTTTGAGACTCAGGCTCAAAGATTCTCCCTTTCCCAAAACCAAACTTAATCTATTAACAATGGGCATCTTCCATAACTTACAACCCTTGTCCATGAGCTGAGGGGAGTACGTCGTCCCTGAACGCATAGTTATTTGACCTTTTGGCGTATTTTGAACAAGAAGACTATTTCAAAATCTTGATCGGATGTCTTTATGAGAAGGAAAGCTACAAAAGACATGGGGGGGGAGGGAGAAGCTTGTTGCCCTTCGACCACTTTTGAACATCCCCAAACATGCAATGAAAGTCTCAACTTAAAACCCTTAGCCGTTCTTAAGACATTGCAAATGCGCCTTTTTGATAGAATGGATGCAAAGAGTGTCTTTTGATTTTGTTAAGTATACCCCTCAACATTCCCAGAAGTTTCACCCTAATACCCTTGGCCTTTTCAGACGCTCATAGAATCAAACACTCTCCCTTTTGACGACAAATTTTTAACATAAACAACGGACGAAGAACATAATCTACAATTCTTGTCCGGGGCCGTGTTGGGGGGGGGGGGGCATTGTATCCCCGGAAGCATAAGTGGTGATTATTAAATTATTAAATATTTATTGAATAGTTATAATTTTAGTTTAACTTGAAATATAATTCTTAAAAAAGCGTTATTATTTCATAACTATAAATGATCCGTTAATTTTAACATTATAAACATAATAGATAATTATTTTCTTTTTAGACCCCTTTGGTGTCAGAGAAACAACGTAACACTTTTGACATGAGCATCGATGCTGGTAAACATTTAAGTTGCCTTCACACCCTCCTCACTGACGTTTTTCCTACAATCCGTAGTAATGTAAGTTCCATCTACTTTCTTCCTTTAGATTTTCCAGTAAGTATATCCCAAGAGTTTCGTATTAAAATACTTTTATACTTTATTATGATTTTCTTCAAGGCTGGGATGCGTTCTGAAATGCTGTAACCTCAAATTTTGTACGCGTTCTAGCACGTGCTGTATAATCTGTAATTATTCTCATGTTCGTTTAGTTTGCTCGAACCTTAAAGTGTGCTGCAAGAGCAAGCTTTTGGTATTTACCTGTTGTATTTTTCCTTGTCACGTTGCCAATTGCCAATTTAAGCTTATTGGCCAGTTGCTAATTTAAGCTTATTTTGAGTAGTAAATGTGTAATCCAACACAGTTTATATTTAGTTTAAGCTTGGTTAGCTAAGGTCAATTGCGAAAAATTACATTGAATTCCATACAGACTGCTGAGATTTCCATAGAATCCCAAGAGTCGCATAGAATCTCAATGTATAAGTTTATTAGAAAAAATGCAAAGAAAAAGAAGGTACATAAACTCGTACTTTGCCGATAGGCGGTGTTATCACGAGCCCTTGTATTTGCTCGGAAAATATTAGGGGATATATGTGTGCTACTCTCAATGTTTTGGATATCTGTTGATATTTTTTTTTTTTTTGTGAAGACTCTTTCTTTTCTCTTATTCTAGTATATTTATTCTTAGTTATTCTAGTTTCTCTTATTCTTAGTTATTCTAGTTTCTCTTATTCTTAATTATTCTAGTTTCTCTTATTTTTATTCTAGTATAGTCGCAATAAAAGTTTATCTATTGCCATAAGTAGATAAATCTCCCTTTAAGTTCAACGGCTTAGGCACCTAAATAAAAATATTCAAGTTTGATGCCCAAAATACCATAAGCTTAAAAGTTTAGTGATTAAAATCCTTTCTATTTATTGCTATGGTTGACAGTTGGCATCCAACTGAATCCAAATTGTAATTTACTTAGCTAGTAATTTTACATAAAATATTATTGGCATTGTGTGCCCCTAGGCCCGGGCCTAGTGGGCCTTTTGGTAAATGTGAGCCTGAATGGAATCGTTCTGTTCCATTCCAAAAAAGTTATTCATTACTGACTAGGGTCTTTTAAATTATTCTTTTTTTTGCAAAAATTAAACTTTAAACAAGTACAAATAAAGTCATATAATAAACGAACTTAAAACTAACAGAAATTACTATGACTGGATAAAGAAAACTAAAACGAACATGAATTAGAATGACAATCCAGGCAAAATGAAAATTACAAAAAAATTATCACTTCTAAGAGTGAGGATGCAACCTTCTCAAGCCCCATAAAGGCTAAATTGGCATAGTGGTTTACTTTTTTTATCCGATGTCACAGGAGGTTTTGGGGATGTTTGAAGTCAAGCAAGGACACTGGTACAATAACTGTTTACCCTCTACTCTCTTTTGACTCTACAAAAAACATTAAACTTTAAATTCACCATTAATTGAGCCCCCCTCTCAAGTTTCTAAAACCATGCTTCCCATTCCAATTGACCGGGGAAAGAGCTGTAGATAGGAAACACATCTATTTACAGCCTGGACACCTCGAACTTAATCCATAAAATATTTTGTCTCATTTAAACCACCATACACAATTTTGGAGACCTTAATTTCTGGCATTTTTGTGAATTTCTATCCCTGTTTGTGAAACACTGTCGATCAAAAGGATTTTATCCCTATTTGAACTTTTTTTTATAGCCACCATAAATTTGACTAGTGATTTTATTATTTGTTTTAAATGAATCAGCAATATAACACAAGTGACCACGACAGCAATTTTTTTTGCAGGCTCTTGGGGATGTGCGACTAGAGCACCTTGAACTTTGCTTGTCCAATATTGCCACTCTTTTAAGGCAACCTAGTGATGCACTTTCGACAAGAATCAGAGGCTTTAATTCCCTGAGTTGCACAGCACCAAATAGGTTTAATGAAGCAAGCGACCGTTATCAGTATCAGAGTCTTCAGAGAAGCTTGCCAAGGTAACTAAATTATAATACCACTACTACTACTAACAACTCACCGCAGCACTAAGCCGCCTGAGGCCAACACAGCTACGTATTCTCTTCCTCCATCCCAATCTATTCAGAGCCTCCCTTTTTCACCCTCCCACGAAGTTCTCATTTCCTTTAAATCTTTCTTTATGATTTCCTCATACCCCAGACGAGGACGGCCTGCTTTCCGTTTAGCCCTAGACGGTTGGCCGAAAAAAGAGCATCTTCGGCAATCTGTCATCCTTTATCCGCACAACGTGCCCTAGCCACCTAAACCTTTCTTTCATTATAGCCCTAGAGAGTGGTTACATCTATTGGGAGTCCTCTCGGTGTTTAGGTTGAGGTTAAACCAGTTTTGGGAGATGAATAATGTCATTAAGTGGGGCTTCAAAGGGAGTTAATAATTTCGGTTATTTCAGCAAGGGATAATTGTTTTCCATTTGGAAACAGATAAAACTATTTAGGAGGATGTTTTTGTCCAATTTACATGGGTAATGATATTTTAGAGCACTTTATATGCAATAAGATGTTGAAATATTTGAATGAAGAAATGGATGATGGAAAATTTTGAGAGTGATTGCTAGCTAGATATTGTGAACTTGGAGAAGTATGTTTATATTGTGAAGCATCATATCGATATTTTTTTTGGACAATGGGAGATCGGAAAGATGAGGGGGGGGGCGAGTTAAAAAAGATAGTGTGTTTAGAACAAAGATATTTTCTTTTGTCTTGCTGTTTTTTATCAGCTCTTTGTTTATTTGTTTATTTAATTGAAGACTGCCCTAGAAAAGAATAAAAAGGACAAGCCTGAAAGAAAAGCAAATGAAAATGAAAGAAAGAAATAAAATGAAAGAAAAGCAAAAGAAGACAAGACGAACGCTTACGTTTAAACTGGCAGAACAGCGATAGTAGTGCATATACTATCGCTGAACAGCGATAGTAGACGCTGTTCAGAATGCAGAACAGCGATAGTAGACGAAATATTGAGAACTCAAATAAGAACTCGTAACCATAGCTGACCTGCTATTTTCTTTTATGCACAATTTTTATGTACAGTTTCAGTCCGTTTTTAAACTGCAATTTCTGGGTCATTTCCCAAAATTTGGCAATTTTGCCAAATTGCCAAATCTTGACATGTATGTTCAAGGTGATGTGAATATTTGGTAATATAGAAAAGGTTAATTTTGTATCTACAAGCTTTATTGAATATCTTCAAGGAAGGCATAACATACAGGATATGAAACAGTGCATCCGTGTTGTAGTTACTGGTAAGGTAAAAGCAGTCGAAACGAAGTTTCTTGGGAATAATTTAAGCATAAAAGGCAGATATTCGGCAAGAAATTTCAGCAATCAGAAGACAGTGAGTATGGCAAATGGAGATGCTGACATCAAGGTAGAGGCTTGAAATGTGAGTAACCCAATTAATAATAGAGGCACCAAAGAATAAGGGAGATCTCCGAAGGGCGGGGTTCGATTCCTGGTGTGGCCGGTTATTTGGTTTGGAACGGGGGTCAGTGGCGTGACTTTTTAAGCTCAGCCAGAGTCGACCCAGCTTTAAATCGGTACCTGAAGAGCAGGAGCAGTGTTCGAAAGCACAGGATGGCTGGCCCTTATCCCCTCCCCCATTGCACTTCCTGGCTGAAGGGTCATGAAACGGAGACCAGCACCGAAGGTTTGGACTGTAGAGTCTAGTGCCGTATCCTTTACTTTTTTTTTACCACTGAAGAATAAAGCCTGTGATGAGTAATCGTTATGACAATTAAAAAGAACAGTTTTTTTCTGAATTGAATTCTAAGCCAGGATTTCTGTATTCCTCGTTTAAGATTGAAAATATTTCCGAAATTCACTCAGTAGTCTTTCTTGTTTGAAGATCTAATTTGAGACAAACGATATGCTGATGAAGAATGTAAGATGTGTAAGGCCTTTTTTACTGTGTTTCCAAAACAGATTTTAATGTGAATTTCAAATGTGAACTATTGATTTTAAGCATAATTATATTGATTACTTTTTGTGTTACTTAATTTCAATCTTACCTTAATTGCATAAATATTCCGTTTTTTTTAGGTATCATGAAACCGGAACTGCCTCTGATCACCTTAGAAATTTGTATGAGGAGCAGAGAGCCTCTACGTTACCTCGGCCAACCATGTCGCCAGTCAAGGGACCTGAATCAAGCCACCCGACCTTGGATTTTCCTGATGGCCTGCGCTATGTTGATGACAGTCCAGACTATGAGTCAGACAAAGGTAGCAACATATCAATCTCACAACTGAGTAATATTGCATCATCTGGGTACCAAAGCATAAATAGTTCGAGTCCTGTTGATCAAGGGATCCATGGAGAAAGTGCTCTACTCAACTCTTTGAATAACAACAATCATACTAAGGGCAGAAGAAGCTTAAGCCGCCACCCAGTGGCTTTTACTAATCCAGTATATCAGTTTGGCATCGGCGAAACGTTTGGGCGAAGCATTTCTAGTCGTTCTGGCCTGGCTGTACATAGCGTTGAAGATATTAGAGCACAAAGACTGCATATGGGTAATTATTTTTTCTCATCTCTGTCTGCGTAGTAAGAGATCTTATTAAATAACGGGATTCCTCAATTCAATACTATAGTTGGTAAACTATACTTGTAAACTCCAGAAAAAAAAAATTGTTTATGGTTATATGCAAACACAAAAACGGCGTACAACCAGCTACGAGGTTCACTGCTCTTTCGGTACAGTATGATCGGCAAAGCTTGTAAAGCCTTGCTGATGCATTTTAAAACATTACTACATGTGATATAATCACATGTGAAAGACTGTAGCTGGTATCATTTTGGGTTTTATATAAATTTCTTAAATTTAAACAATTTGTTTACTCCTTTTTTTTACTATAGTAAGAATTTTGAAATTCCTCAAAACTATGTCGTGAATACTCTCCGCTGTGTCTTTATCTATGATTTTTATTAAAAAGTAAAAAACGTCCTGAAACATTCAAAGTTTCGATTTTTTTTTTCTCTTAACTTGGGAATAATCTCTACGGGAAATAAACCTATACAATTTAGGCCAAGGCTAAGACCTCAAAGGCCCGTTGCTTCCAAATCCCGAAGAGATATATAACATTTGTTCAATTAGAATCACAGCACTTAGCCAACAAATCCTAGCTATATTCTTTTTCGAGATAGAAAGACTGTTCAATAACCATATTAATACGATACCTGATAATTTTAGGCTTTAATAAATTTGTATAAACATAAAAAGTGTAAATAAAGTTCAAAATTAAGCACATAAATTGTATTTTGCAAATGACTTTTAGGCTTACTTAAATTTATTTGATCATATAAATTGTAAATAACTTTATGTAAATTTTTATAAACATATGCGATGTGGTTCTGGGCTATTTCTCCGCAGAAAATTTTCTCCTTGGAAAATTCCCCCCGGAAAATCAATTTCTCAGAAATGAAAAATTCACCCCTCTCTCAGAATTTTTCCTTCGTAAATCCGCCCCCACCCGCCGAAAATTTTCACCAAATGTGAAAATGTTTCGGTAAAGGGAGACTATGACAAATAAAAAGAAACGAAGAAAAAAAGGGATTTTGGAATATTTTATTAGGATATATTCCGAAATATAGGTAGAATGATGGGGTAGAACAGACGTAGGCAACGTTTTATGGAAAAAGGATATTGTCTTTAGGACGTGTTAGTGTGCGGAACACGCGATTAAGTTTTTGCATGTTTTAAATAAGATCTAAAGATAAGCCAATTATAAAATAGCTAATACAGCTATTTCTTACCTGTCAAGGGGGAGAAATTTCAGTGTTACATCCGATTTTCGCAGCATAGAATAAACACTAAATGGTGAGTGAACAAATACGAACTGAAAATGACTGAAATGCAAAAAAAATGAGGAATTCACAAAAACGTTTGTAAGATTTTAAATTTATTGCACATTACAAGCAACCTGCTTCTCTGACTTCTCTTGTCAATTAGCATATAGGCAGGACTTAAGTTTGGGTGGCGGGGGGGGGGGGTGTACATTCAAAAAAGTAAAAGAAACTACAAGGCCCTATTCAGGGGGGGTAGGGTGTTCAACCCCCCCCCTCCCGAAATGTTTGTCTGACTCGTAAAAACGTAACAAAAATGGGCATAAACGAATTTTGTATGCGTTTTTGAGGTTTCTTTGTGTAAATCCCCCCCCCCCAGATTTTTTTTTTTTTTTTTAGTAAAACCCCCTCCGAAAAAAAAATTCTGGGTACCTTGAAGCTAGATAAATTTGTTTGAAATGTATAAAACTATTACTTAAAAATTTCATTAAGACCTGGGATTTTTATGTGGGGGGGGAGGGAAAGTGTGGTGTTAGATTCCCCTCCCAAACTGCTTGCGTGCTATAATAGATATCTTAAATACTATAGTATACATATAAGATATCTTGTGTAAATAATATCTATGTATTATATAGAGGAGGGAAAGTGCGTTCTTAGATTCCCCTCCCACACTGCTTGTGTGTTATGGTAGATATCTTAGATAATATATTATATATGTAAGACATCTTATATAAATCATATTTATATAATATATCTAAATAATATATTATCTGAAAAATTTGTTTGTTTTAATTTTGGTAGCTTTTCCGGATTGTTTTCCATTGCTTGTTTCCAAGCAGGCATGGAACAAATAAAATGTGAATAAACCAACTTGACCATTATTTTTCACATTCTTTTACTTGCTTTCTTGTTACTTTCAGTTTGTATTGAAAATAATTAAAATGTGAAGTAAGTTCTAAGTTCTATCAATCGGCCAAATATATTATAGATTATATCTAATATATTATATTACAAAATATATAATATAATATATTAGTATATTATAATACATAATAATAGTATATAATATGTCTAAATATATTTTTCATCTTTCTTCTGAAAATGCGCTATATCTTCTTGTTCTATTTACAAAACTATTGTGGAAATGGACCTTTGGATGACGAATTTGTTTTTGGTGATGGGTAGCAAATAACATCTTTGAACCAAAAGATGATCCATAATTCCAAATACCTGAAATACATTTTTTTTTTTTCACTCTCTTATAAAGTTTGCAGCGCATAAGGGATGTATGCATAATTCAAGCACCATGAAGAAACAAATGGCCAATGCTCCCCTCATATTTAGAAAATGATAGTTTATTTTTGACAATCCAACTTTATTTCGAAAAGCAAATAGACTATATGAGCTCTTTTTTTGTCGGAGCAATTCTTTACAAATGTTAAATTTTGATAAAAGTCAGGTTTGAAGGGTGGTAGCCCCCTCGTATTGAGGGTGACCCTGAGTTTTTACATGAAAAACAGCAAAAAAAGAAGATACAAGCTTTCTCAAATGACAGTAAAGAGCGATTTTAAAATTTTAAATGAATATAAATTATTGTTTATAAAATGTGGGCTACCCCCCCCCCCTCCACTCTTTACGCTAAAGTTTGACTCTTCGTGTCAATTCTTTAAAATAACTACTGAAACATAAGGGCTGTTGACTTGTAATAAGAATTGTTTTTAAAGGTCTGCGAAGCTTTGGCTTAAAGGTAAAAAAAAAAATAGATTTAAGATATAAAAAAAAAATAGGATAAAGATCCTCCAGAGCCATTGGTGGCTTAGAGAGCGCGGGATGAGAAGGGGGCAAACCCCCTCGTGTACAGAATAATTTCTTTTCTTTTCAGCTTTAATGTCGACCTTTACTTTAATTTGAAAAAAAATCCATTCATATAACTAATGTAAAAGATCTGCCTATGCAGTTATGTGGTTTTTGTCACTAGCGGGTGCCAAATTTGACCAAAACAAACTTGGGTAATGAGACAATAAGTATAAGCTAAAAACATGTCGTACCGAAAAGCTTTAAAAAAATTCTGCTCAAGGTACAGTTGTCCTCGAGAATGAACAGATTGTTAATGCTTGAGTTTTATCAAAAGCGCTGTCAAATTTAACGAATCAGTTTTACTGATTTATTTTCAAAGCTTAAGGTGGCAACACTGACAAAATGTAGTATTGCCCTGAAAACTTCGAAATTTTTAACCAATCAGAAGAAAAATCGTTGTTTCCAGGCAAAAGAAATGAGATGAAACCACGGGACATTTTTTGTATGTACTATATTTGTTTGATTTCCATTATTTACGATTTACATCAGGCCTCAGTTTTCTAGTGTTCAAATCACCGCTAATCTTAATATTTTAGTTCCGAACCATAACTTGAGAGTGCCTGGATCAACTAGTTCGTCGGAATCCGCTTCATGTATTTCAACTCCTCCAACAGAAAGAAGGTCTTTCAAGCCCTCTGCCCCCAGAACAAATCCAAGAGTGGTCTATTCAGGGATCCATATGAATACCCCTCATCAAGTTTTCCCGTCAAATCTTGATTTGGATACATACCCGTTAAATCGATGTAAGTTTGTTCATCATTCTGTGAGTCTTAATTATCATCGTCTTTTGTGACAATTCTGTCTCTTTTATCAGATTAAATAAAAAAAAAAGTTTTTTTAACTGAAAGTAAGGAGCGACATTAAAACTTAAAACGAACAGAAATTATTCCGTATATGAATGGGGCTGTCCCCTCCTCAACGCCTCGCTCTTTACGCTTAAGTTTGAGTTGTCTTACAACTTTATTTTTTAAAACAATAAAAAACTTTAGCGTAAAGAGCGGGGCGTTGAGGAGGGGACAGCCCGTTTCATATACAGGAATAATTTCTGTTCGTTTGAAGTTTTAATGTCGCTCCTTACTTTCAGTTAAAAAAACTTTTTTTTTTATTTAATTTCTGATCGTTTTTTAGTTAATGCAGCTTTTATTTTGGCTCACCGTCATTGAATAAGTAAAACAAATTTGCACATTAATTTTACTTTTCTTTTGCTAAATGGCTTTCTCTAAATTTGGTTCTGACGTAATTTACAAGTTAACTTGTGTAACGAACTTCTATATTCGTATATTTTTATTACGTAAATTATGGGGTTCGCCACCTAGTCAATACCTTGCTCTTTACGTGAATTTCAAATCGTGTTCCAATTCTTTAAGAATGACTCCTTAATCACAAAGGCCGTTAATTAGAATAAATATCTCTGATGAAAGTACAAAAAACTTGTTTTAGATTTAATTGCTGATCATTTTTAAATAAAGTTGGGAAATCCAGGTCCCCCTCCATGAAAAATTCCCCTCCCCCCACGGGAAATTTCTCCATGGAAAAATTGTACCACGTAACCAAAATTCGCGATAATTGCTGAGCTATTTTTTTAAGGCATAGTAACAGAGCAGCCAAAGAGGTCGAATCTATTTTTATGAAAGTCATAAGTTGAGCAATTTTCAAATGACTGAAATGAATGAATGAATGGAAGAAAAGATCTTGCCCTCAGACATATCAGAATCGAAGTCATTTAAAGAATTTTGGTCACTGAAAAGGGCACTATAACTTTTAATTTCCGTTCGAATGAGCTCTCTCTTGATGTTGTAAGACCACTGGATCGGTACGATTACCCCTGAAAATAAAAAAAAACACGCATCCGTGATCTTTCTTCTGGCAAAAATACAAAGTTGCACATTTTTGCAGATATTAGCTTGAAACCTATGTGATAGGGTTTTCTGATACGCTGAATCTGACAGTGTGATTTTCATTAAAATTCTTTCACTTGTACGGGATCTTTCCCCCCTCTCTCAAAAATCAGGTAAATTTTCTCAGGCTCGTAGCCTTTGATGAGTAATACTTATAAAATTTAATAAAATTTATATATTTAGAATCAGCATTATAAGCCCATTCTTTTGATACATTTATTGACATGAAGATTCCGTTTTTTAAAGTTTCAATTACTATTGAGCCGTATCGCTTGTTTTTTTTATTGTTTTTTTATTACGTATATGTTATTACGTATATGAGGGGGTTCTCCCCTTAGTCAATATCACGATCTTTACGCTAAAGTTAAAATTTTGTTTAAATCACAAACCCCTGAATCACAAAGGCCGTTTAATTAGAATAGATAGCTCTTTTGAAAGCATTAAAAAATACTGTAGCGTAAAGAGCGAGGTATTGACTTGGGGGCGAACCTCCTCATACACGTAATAATTTCTGTTCGTTTTAAGTTCTAATGTTGCTTCTTACTTTGAAAAAAATTGTTTTTTTTTTAATTTGATTTCTGATCGTTTTTTAAATAATGCTGGGAAATCCGGCGCCCCCTTCATAGAAATGTCCCTTACCCCAAGGAAACATCCTCCATGGAAAGAGTATCCCGAGTAATCCCCTCCTGCAGCCCCTCCCCCCCACCAGAAAAAAAAATCCTTCCTGAAAATGTCTGTATACTTCCCAATGACCAATAGGCCTACTATATGTAAACAATGGGCAAAGTTCATAACTTGCAGCCCTTCCCCTGGGGACTGTGGGGGATTAAGTCATCCTCAAAGACATACTTATTAACTTTTCGACTATGCTGAACAAAATGGCTGTCTCAAAATTTTAATTGGGTGACTTCGGGAAAAAATAAGCGTGGGAGGGGGCCAAGTTGCCCTCCAATTTTTTGGTCACTTAAAAAGAGCACTAGAACTTTTAATTTCCGTTCAAATGAGCCCTCTCGCGATATTCTAGGACTACTGGATCGATACGATTACCCCTGGAAAAAAAAAAAAATAACAAACAAAAAAACAAACAAATAAACACGCATCCGTGGTCTTTCTTATGGCAAAAAATACAAAATTCCACATTTTTGCAGATAGGAGCTTGAAACTTCTACAGTAGGGTTCTCTAATACGCTGAATCCGATGTTGTGTTTTCACTTAAGTTCCATGACTTTTAGGGGGTGTTTCCCCCTTTTTTCTAAAATAAGGCAAATTTTCTCAGGCGCATAACTTTTAATGGGTATGACTAAACTTGATGAAACTTATATATTTGAAATCAGCATAAAAATCTGATTTATTTGACATATCTATTGGCATCAAAATTCTGTTTTTCGGAGTTTTGTTTACTATTGAGCCGGGTCGCTCCTTACTTACAGTTTGTTACCACGAACTGTTTGAAAATCAAAGATAATATTTTCATTGGTGTCGGCAAATCACGATTAAATATTAATAAACCATTAAACGAAGTCCTTGGTAAACAATGGAATTGGTAACAAAATGTCAAAATGTCAAAATTAAGTGAGAGCCAGACTTGTTGTTCTTATTGTTTTGGTTCAAACTGCCACCTGCCATCTTTTGTGTCTAATCCAAACTGCCACCACAGAAAAACAAAATGTTATTACTAGTTAGAAGAAATGTTGTGACTCATCGTTCTTTTGACTGACTCAACATTTCTCGCGAGGGATTTCATCAGGTTTCAAAAACATTGAAATACTTGTCTCTCAAGAAATGAGAAGTAATTTTATTAGCTTGAAAAAAATACGTCACAAAAATAAGCCATGGAATTAAGTAAAGCTTTTTAAAACGAAAATATCGGACTAATCTTTCTTATTTTTGTTGTTACCAATATATAAATTATCTCTGCTTTGAGAAGACTTGAACCGCTTATTTTTAAGAGCATAAACAAGACAAATAAACGAGACCTCCTCAACGCCTCACTCTTTACGCTAAAGTTTGACTCTTTCTCACGACTCTATTTTTTAAAACAATAAAAAACTTTAGCGTAAAGAGGGGTGCTTTGAGGAGGGGACACCGCCTTTTACATACGGAATAATTTCTGTTCGTTTTAAGTTTTAATTTCCCTCCTTACTTCCATTAAAAAAAACTTGTCAGGTCTTTTTATTTAGTTTATAAAAAGAATGAATTAAAACAGGACTATACACTGGACTAGGCTAAGATATGGCTAAGTGCCAGGTGAGGCTATAGGTTCTGCCTCAGACTGCTATTCTTGGGTTTATTAATGAATTTTGATTTTAATCAGAGATAAGTCTTATTTTAGCAGGAGCTCATATGGCTCAGTGCCAGGTGAGGCTATAGGTTCTGGCCCAGACCACTATCCTTGGGTTTATTAATGACTTGATTTTAATCAGACATAAGTATTATTTTAGCAGGAGCTCATATGGTTCAGTGCCAGGTGAGGCTATAGGTTCTGGCTCAGACTCCTATCCGTGGGTTTATTAATGACTTTTGATTTTAATCAGAGATAAGTCTTATTTTAGCAGGAGCTCATATGGCTCAGTGCCAGGTGAGGCTATAGGTTCTGGCCCAGACCACTATCCTTGGGTTTATTAATGACTTGATTTTAATCAGACATAAGTATTATTTTAGCAGGAGCTCATATGGCTCAGTGCCAGGTGAGGCTATAGGTTCTGGCCCAGACAACTATCCTTGGGTTTATTAATGACTTGATTTTAATCAGACATAAGTATTATTTTAGCAGGAGCTCATATGGTTCAGTGCCAGGTGAGGCTATAGGTTCTGGCTCAGACTGCTATCCTTGGGTTTATTAATGACTTTTGATTTTAATCAGAGATAAGTCTTATTTTGGCAGGAGCTCATATGGCTCAGTGCCAGGTGAGGCTATTGGTTCTGGCTCAGACTGCTGTCCTTGGGTTTTTCAATGACTTTTTATTTTAATCAGAGATAAATCTTATTTTAGCAGGAGCACTGATAAAGTAGTTAATATTATCATTTGCTGTGTCTAATCCTTTCGGCAATTCATCACTTTCTAATAAACAGATATGGATATTCTTCTAGGGAAATAAGGTTCGTTAACTTGCTTAATCTCTCCCTCCCCAGCTTTAAAAGACCGATATGCGGAACATATTTCCAGACTTGATACCTCTATAAAAAAATTAATTCAACAGTTTTCATAAAAGTGCCATTTAATTCCTAAAAATTATTCCCAATAAAAACTGCTTGAAAAATTGTAGCCGAAAGAACTACAACATATAAAGAACTAAGTGTGGATCTACGACGAGGGGGCTGAAGTTCTGTGGACTTTAATAATAATTTAATCCAACTTATTTGAACTATTATCGAGTTTTTCAATTTTTTTTTTTTTTTAACGACATCAACTATACACACTGAATAGCAGTATTGCTTTTCCTGCAAGTCAATATCCTGTCTGAACCTAGCTCTTATTTTAGGAATTAGTCTCCTTTTTAGGAGACGCTCTTATTTTGGGAATAATTAAGAAATTAGTCTCTTTTTCCTAACCTTGAAAAAACTGATTCGCCAACAACTAAAAAAGTCTTAAAAACTTAAATGATTTAAAATCTTTTGTTCAAACCAAAATTTTCAGGTTTCTGTGAGATTCATGGTGGAAAAAAGTCTTAAAAACTTAAATGATTTAAAATCTTTCGTTCCAAACAAAATTTTCAGGTTTCTGTGAGATTCATTGAGGTGAGAGATACCTTTATTTGTCAATTCACAAAACAGCAAATCAAATTAAACAAACATAGCCACTACTAGAAGGTCAAATAACCTGTGTTGAATCAATTAATTCATTAATTCATTTAATCAATAACATATAATTAAATACACTAAAATAAAATAAAAATTAAATGAAAAAAGATAATAATAAGAAGAAAGAAATGATGAATAATTGATTGCAGTTATAGGGTGTTCATCATTTGACCTCAAGAAAAAATTAAAAAACTAAAACTTTGGAAGACATTTATCTTGATAATTAAAATCTGAAATAACATAATCTCGAAAGAATAAGACTGCTCTAAGGTGAAATTAAATATAAAAAAACAAGATATTTTTAACTGAAAGTAAGGAGCGACATTAAAACTTAAAACGAACAGAAATCATTCTGTATATGAAAGAGACTTTCCCCTCCTCAACGCCTCGCTATTTACGCTAAAGTTGTTATTGTTTTAAAAAATAGAGTTGTGAGAAAGAGTCAAAATTCCGTTTTTTGAGTTTCGAGCCGGTTCGCTCCATACTTACAGTTCGTTACCAAGAACTGTTTGATAATCAATACTCTGAACGGGCGACAGATCACAAGGAGGCGTAACCATGTATATTATTCATTAAGTGCTTATAGGCTTGGGCGGTGGGTGGTTTATATATTATATTTAATTTTTATCTCTTAACTCATTAGAAAATTGAATACATTTTATTTATTAATTGCCATTGGTAAACATTTAAAGCTGTTACAAATATATAGTTTCAGTAATTCTATTGGTATTGAGATTCTGAGTAGAACGGCTGTGTTGATACTTTTTATATGTTCAGTATTCCTTTCCGCTCTATTTATTTCCATTTTTATTTTTTGTACCTATTCTGTATTATTGTCAAGGTAATTTGAACAGAAGAAAACAGAGGCTTCCGAGACGACTCACAAAAGAGCCATCTGTATCTGGGACAATTCCAAGCACATCAATATTTGGGAAAATTTCAAGGCGACGCCTTGGGGATTCTATGGCCAAGGAAGAATGGGATAGTGACGACAGCTCTCTTGAAGAACATTTGATAGAGCGGGTACCTAGGTCAAGTCTCATCCACCGTGGATCAAGACTGACACTTGATAGAAAGAGATATTTGACGCCCTCTGAGCCAAGTGATACAACAACTAACGTGAGTTAAATTTGGATTTAAAACTAATTAACTTTTTAATTAACTGGTTTAATTAATTAACTAATTAACTAATTTAACTTTTGAGTTAAATGCTAAGTACGTGAGGTTGAATATAGAAACTGTTGTTACTCAAGTTTGAGATCAGCTTTGCTTTATCTTCTTAACTTTGCCCCCCTCCCCTCCATTTTATAACGAAAAGGTGAGGAGATGTCTGAAACCTAAAATAGTATTAACAACTCGTCATTGGTAATACAATATGTTGTTTATTACAATAAAAATTGGTACTTATTGGTCCTTAATGGTTAGGTCCTTATTTGGGCCTGGGTTAGAACGGTCGCAACAGTGGTAACTTAAAATTGTAAGTGGAATAATGTATAAGGATTTTAGTTAACCCCTGTGCGTAAGACTGCGAGACTCAAATTTTGAAGATGACAAGATTCAACTTTCCAGTGATTTTCTCGCAAATTTATATTAATAAGAAGGGAGGGGGATTTTGTCTGTAAGTTCTGATATACGTCCTATCCTCAATTCCTGAATAGCAGGCAATATCAACTTAACGTCGCCAATAATTATTTCCTTCTGAATGAGTTAGGAAAAATGCAGGTTTGTATTTTCAGCACTAATATTTCGTTGAAAAAGATGAAAGTTCATTTTCTCAGTCGTAACATAACGTAATTTTTACCCTGCTTATAATTGTACGTTCATTAAGTACGTGTTTAACGTTATAATTTGTAACTGTTCATTTACCCGATTTCCCAAGATTGTTTTCGTTTTTGAAAATTTTTGTTGCAGTTCCACGTTTTGTCAGTGTTGCCAAGTTGCGCCATGAAAATGATGAAGCTAAAATAATCAGTTAAATTTGAGATCGCTTTTAGTTTGTAAAAAATTGAGCAATCCAATGGAACAATTCATTGATTCCACACTAAAACAGACACAACCTGGAAAAAAATGAATAACAAACTGTCGTTTAATACTCATTAACCGCCTATAGACAAGCCAGAGTGAGGTGTGAACTCAAGCAAATTTGCCACTATACTTTTCTAGCATGAGCCCCCCAACGAGTGACTCTGTCTTTTCAATCTTTGTTAAAAGTCTATGTTTTTCTTTCTTTCCATTCTATGTTTCTCAATTATTTTGAATATTTGACTCCTGCAAGCAAACTGGCCTTCGGTTTCCACTTTTGTAATAATTTTTTAGTAGCCTTTTCTTCTGATTATCAGTAATTCTGATCAACTAAATTATTTGAAAGATTTAAGATATAGCATTTTGTGTCCATGTAAGGGTTGCTGTAAAAGCCATAGTAAGTAGGTATCCCTCCCCCCAACGGGGATACTAAGTGAATAATAAAGCAAAGACTGAAAGGGAATCGTCTGAGGTTTTTCATCTGAAGTCTTGTATTCTTCTTTCTTTCTAACTAGGTATTGTATCCAATCCATACGGAGTTTTTGTTAAGTAATATTTTTCGAGTCCCTGCCTTCTTAATGCAGGAAGTGTATCTAAATAAATTTTTTATTATTATTTTATTAGTTATAAATTATTTTATTAATTAATTATATAATTTTCTGATTATTAATAAATTTCAATCGAGAGGTTTCGCCATTCACTAATGCGAGTAACATCTTTTTTTTCAGCATGAACAAGAAATTTTGGAGCTTCGAGGAGCAATGGAAGAGCTGGATTGCCGTCTTAGCAGAGCAGAGAAACTCTACGTCAGCAATCCAGGAAGTTCTTTTCCTTTGTCTTCTGTAAATTCAACAACAACTGATAATGAAATAAGAGATGAGCATTTAAAGGCAATGATTAACAGGTCAGCTCTAACCAGTTTTAATTCAATATTTTAGTTGGGTTTTCTTCTCCCTCAATCACTAACAGTATCTTTCTTTTCGTATGTGTGTTCTGTTCTCTCTCTCTCTCTCTCTCTCTGCCTCTCTCTTTCTCTTTCTCAATCTCCTTCCCCCTCTCTCTCTCTCTCTTTCTTCCTCGATCTCTCTCTCTCTCTCTCTCTCTCTCTCTGCCTCTCCCTCTTTCTCTTTCTCCATCTCCTTCCACCTCTCGCTCTCTCTTTCTTCCTCCTTCTCTCTTTCTAACTCTATCTCTCTCTGTCTATCTCTCTCTCTCCCTCTCTCCCTCTATCTCTTTTCTATTTCTATTTCTTTTTTGAAAATTATATCTTCAGTTTTTCGTGCAACGTATGAAATTTGGTTTTCAAGAAAACCCTTTCTTTAATTCCCTTTGTTATGAATCGATTACTGGTTCTAATATCATTCTGTTTTTAAAGAATTTATAACCAAGCTTAAATATAAGATTTACATGAAATTTTCAATGTCTGATTTTTTCAGGAATTCAGTTTTAGGTAAAAAATGAAAAAAAACTATTATCTGATCAAAAGAATTTTCCGGTTACGATAATCAGGTTGAAATTTAAATATCTCTTTGCACATGTTTGTATTACTATAAATGGCAGAAAATTAGAAGAGAACAACACATTGTCCCACTGTAAGTCAAGTTTCAAATCGAGTATTTCAAAAAACTTGGTGTTAGCTCGTATTAAAAAAATCGTTTTATGGGCATTTAACTTGCGCCAATTTTTCTTAGCAATTTTAGATTAATATGTAACGGCCTTTCTAATTCAACAAAAGGGATTTTTTTTTATAATCACAGTGTATATTTATGACTGACATAACAATCCTGCAAAAGGTGTGGAATAAGCCGCTTTACTACTACTACTACTAACAAGTCAACGCAGCACCAAGCGGCCAGAGACCAACACAGCTACACACGCTCCTCCTCCATTCCAATCTATTCAAAGCCTCCCTCTGCACCCTCCCAGGAAGTTCCCATTTCCCTTAAATCTTTCTTTATGACATCCTCCCACCCCACACGCGGATGACCTGCTTTTCATTTAGCCTTTGATGGTTGGCCAGAAAGGACAATTTTCGGCAATCTGTCATCCTTCATCCGCAAAACGAGTCCAAGCCATCTCAACCTTTCTCGGAAACCCGGGAAATAAATCCTTACACTATTTGTCAGTCTTAGGCTTCCAAGCATATTTCTGACTGACACAGAAAGTATATGAAACACAGGAAATAACGTTTCTAATGTGAAGTTTTACCATTAGGAAATTTTAATTGCTAATGGTTGTGAAAAGAAAATTGTTACTTTTATACATCGTTACCTTCATGACACTGCAATAATCATGATAAAGAAATCCCCTGCTGAGAATTTTTTATCGAGTTGAAAGGTTTGTTTTCAGTTTGTTTTCATTTAATGGCTTTTTTCAAGAGGTGTTGTGGCTTTTAAGGTAAATACACCTAAGAAAATTGCAGAGATTAGTGTTGCATTGGCCACGGGTGATTATGTTCTGCCATGAGCTACTAGGGGGCTAGTAATTATTGCGTTCTGATTTGTATTCAAAATTTTGCTTTATTATCAGGCTTATCCTGACCTGACCGTAACCTAGCCTGATTTGAAACAAAGAAATGAATATAAAGACGACAAACGGGTCTATGGCCAGTAAATGAAGACGAAGAGAAACAAAAAATAATCAAACGAATATTTCCCTCGTATACAACAAGGCGTCTTAAGCGTAGAGAAAATATAACTAACTAAATAAAAACTGTATGAAAACTAAAATAGACTAGCGAAAATTTATAATATACAATTACTCACATATACAATTGCCAGCTACCTTCATGAAACCAGAAAAGCATCTGAAAAGTAGCCTGATTTGTAACTAATTTCAAAATTTATTTTCAATTTTATATTTCAGTTATTTTTATTTTTCAGTTATTATTATAATTCAGTTACAACTATATTTAATTTAGGTTATAAATGAATAAATGGTAAAAGTCGGTGAGTTGAGGAAAACGAGATAAAATGACCAAGTTTAGTTCTGGATATTCTTTAGATTTGTTTTTATTACATTTTTAGGTTTATTAGATACATTTTTATATTAAAATTTGATTTATTAAGGCTTATATTGACCTGGCCGTAACCTAGCCTGATCTGTAGTCAATTTCAAAATTCAATTTCTTTTCATGCTTGTCATATTAGAGAATGAGGTTCAAAAGGAAAAACATCAGATGGCAGATAAGCAGCAGTTCATTGAAGCTCAAGTGCAAACAATTAAAGCTCTTGATGCCGCCAATTCACGGCTTCTTGGTGCACTGGCCCAGTTACGCGACCGGGGACAGGCGTCTTCTTCTGTGTCTGAAGTAAAGGAGTTGCAAGCAACTGACAGAAATTCCGATTTAGCTCCACTCTCAACAATAACACAACGGATCCTTGCAGACTTTGGCGATATGCAATCAAGTTCTTGTTGAATTTCTAGTCTAGATTTTGTCTTTTCTGTCTCTTGCTTGAGAATTAGTCTCTAACATTCTTATTGGTCATTTTAAAACTATGTTTATTTAAGAAACTATTTTATTTTTATGTTATTAATTCAACTCTCGGTTGGGGTTTGTGTTGGGCCCATATTTGCGATACTAAAATAAAACGACAGTAGAAATAAATCGTAAGAAAAACTACAAAATTGTATTAGTATATTTTTTTAAATTGTCATCTTTTCTATGAAGTCTTAAGTCTACAAAGTCTGACAGTTTTTTATAAGATAACTTAATTTTTTGAATTAAAAAGTTTTTTTTGATGGGAGGAACGACTGGTGGGAAAGTGCCGTCTTGTCCCTGTTATTTCCGAATTGGGAGGGGGATTGGCCAGACCTACCAAAATTTCAATTATTAATATTTTGTTCAGCCATTGATTAGTTGGTTTAGATTTAGTAAAAAATCAATATCTAAACCAGTGAGAAATACAATCTTTAGCCTGAATAATAAAGCTGGCTGGTGGCCCATCCAATGTCTCCCATCCCTTGTCTAAAGGGTGATCATGCTAGGATTTAAAATTTTTATTACTAGGGAAGTAAGAGCCCCGGTGGCTCTAAAAATTGCCCTCAAATGTCTAATTGCCAAATCTTTAGCGCAAATTTTTTAAAAATAATCAGGCAAGGATTTTCTTACCATGTAATTGAGGTACCAAATGAAGCAGCTGCCTTCCCACCAATGTTTTATGATTACCAGGCGAACCTGGGCCCAGGGCCCCTCTAAGTATTGACTGTCTGAATTTTCTGGGAATCCTTTTAATTAGGTTCATTTTAAGCATGTTCAATTACGGGTAGGCGATTTGGAAAACTATCAATGCTAATTTTCTACAGTTGTAAGTTTGTAAACGCTGGTTTAGTGAATAAATCAATGCTCATTGAGGTTTTACTTCTACTAAGACAATTTGAGGTTTTCTAAATCCATTTTCCAAAACCTAGCACACGAAATAAATTTTCCAGTTTTTTTCCAAGCTTCCCTTTCGTTTTGAAATGTGAAGATTTTTGCTTTTTTTCTGAATTCACTTTTTCGGTCCTGGGAAGAGTTATAAAATATACTGTTTCGTGTTATTGCGTTTATATATTATAGGGCTTCTCCAGTGACCACAGTATAAACACATATACGCTAGTGAAAAGTCCAATACTCTCCATTAAAGATTATTGAAACACATCTAAAACCACACAAGCTAAACCACTCTTAATTACCCCGCCTTCGCGCAATAACAAATGTTTAGCGCATCACGGCGAGCTTATGGGAAAGGGAAACCTGTCATGTCATACATAAGCTAATTGATAACTTCAATTCAAAATCAACCTGTCATGTCATACATAACCTATGATCCGACCCAATGGAAAACCAAGTAGCAACTGAAACTGTTTCTCTGGTGGTCTGGGAACTTCCCAGATTGTGCGATATGAAATGAGTGTCATATTGGGAGAAAGTTTTCGTTACTGTTGGTATATATATATTTATACTGTGCCAGTGTCGTACTAGATTCTAGAAAAAAGAATGAATTTTTAGTTATACTAAGAAGTTCATAAAAAAATTGTTTGTTGAATTACAAAACTGATAAAACTGCAATGTGGCAAAATCTGTTGTGTAAGTGGAACGGCAGATTTACAATCCAGATTGTGAATTAACAATCCAGATTGTGAATTTACAATCCAGATTGTGAATTTACAACCTAAATTGTCGGGGCAGAAGATCTTGTATCTCGAACACTTACACGAATGTTGTTTTAACATTATTTAAAATCGTTGTTCTAACACCATTTAAAAACATACAATTTAAAATCGTTTACCTCATAATATTTTTCGGAATATAATAATAATTATAATAATAATTTCATAATAATAATTTCAGAAACCAAAGAGCTATCAATACAGTTCTTTGTTGGTTTTAAATCTCAATAATGGAATTACGAATTTGGAAAATTAAAAATATAGATGCTATATTATTGTTAATATTTAGTAACATAAGATATTGTAATTAATTGTCATTTCATGTCAAATTAAATGGAAGTCAAATGGGGATAAAGGAAGTCAAATTAACTATTTGTAATGAAGTTTGATCGAAAAGAAATGAAACGATCACTTTCAAATACTTGAAAATTAAAATATGGGGATTATATTCCCTTGTTGTCTTTTATGACGTATTTTGGTACGAATAATCCGTATCAAAAGATGCGAACTCGTATCAAAAGATTTAGTTTCATATGATGAACGAATATTATTCGAGATCTGAAAAGTTCTTTTGTATGCAATTAATTTGTATGCCAGCATAATGTTTCAACAAATTTTTCTTTGACAAGAATTTTTTTCAACAAAAATTTTCAACAAATTTCTGTGATGAAACAATTCTCTGTGACGAAGCATACATATTTATATTTTTGTTTAAAACGTACATATTTAAGCTTAATCGGTCAGTTTAAATGTGGGATGTATCAAACAGTTCACGGTAACGAACTGTAAGTAAGGAGTGATGCGGCTCAATAGTACTCGAAACTCTAAGAAAAAGACTCTTGATAACAATATATACATTAAAATAATTAAATGTTGATGCTTATTCAATATATGTAAAATTCATCAAATTTAGTGGTACCCACCAAAAGTTACGAGCCTGAGCAAATTTGCCCAATGTTTGAAAAAGGGATTTTTTTTACGCACCTACCACTTTAGAGTATTTTACACAGCCGGTAAAGGAGAAAGGAGAGTCATTGAGGAGATTATGGGCTAAACCCCACATCCCTGGTTCTTTTGATCACTCTTGCTTATTCTATATCTTTTATTTACTTTTATAATAATAGTTAACTGCACATCTTTTTGTATTTTATTTGCATAATATAGTTATAAAAATGTTATATTTTAATATTGAACATCTGTTTTAAGAATACTAAATTACATTCTCTATGCTTGTTCAATTAAGAAGAAAACTGTCATCACAGTATTTTATTATTACTATTATACACATTTTAATTACTCTTACTACATTTTAATAATAAAATATCATTACTATTTTATTATTATACACAGTATTTTGTTATTTTTCTTTATGCTATCAATTAACTTTGCAGATTATATTAAGCCAAATTGTCCAAGCATATATGTCTTAGAAACGTGTATTTATTCATATAAAGAAAAAGTGTGATCCATGATATATTACTCATGTTACTTAATAACTGCCTTGGTGATATGTCTACTCTTTTTGTGGGGGGGGAGAATTAGTGCTATTTAAATTTTGCTGGTTAATTTAATAATTTCGCTTTGAAGTTCTCAAGGAGAATAAACATCGCAGTATTACAACTTTAAGTAGGCACTGTTTGTTACAACGTAACTCGCATAAATGTTAGTATTTTCACGCAGTTTCAAAAGAAACTGCGGAACAGGGGGAGGGGGGAGGGCAGCAATGATTCAGATTTTATACATATTACTAAGTTTTGAACAATGAATTTAGTTTCATTAGTCTTGTAGTATTGTTAAATGGCGTCAATCAAGACCTTCTTTGTCTGGAAAACACCATTTTTAAATGCGTAGATAGTCGAATAGCAAATCTTTTATGAATTCACTAATTCAGAATACTGTTAACTGATAAACAAAACATTATAATGTGATTAATTTGCTTCAAATTGGCGTTTTAATGGTTTTCGCTTAAATCTTTGGTTTTTGCGTGTCAATTGTTCAGCTTTTATTTCTAAAATGTTTACATTCTGAGAGCAAAACAAAAAGCCCAGTTTTTTAGTTTTTCTATCTCATGTTTGCATTTCCCAAGTTGATTTGGGTGCAGTTTTTGTCTAAAAGTCCACTAAGGCCTCACGTGTAAAAGCCCATAATATGTCTAGGTATCTCCGGATTTCCGTGTCAATTGTTCAGATTTTATTTCTAAAATGTTGACTTTTCGAGAGCAAAACAAAAAGCCCAGTTTTTTAGTTTTTCTATCTCATGTTTGTAATTCCCAAGTTGGATTTGGATACAGTTTTTTTTTTTTTTAGTGCACGAAACCTCACGTAAAAAAGCTCACCATATGTCCAGGTAAAAAAAAGAAAAAAAAAAGCCAATTAAGTACTAGATCATGGCTCCATCGGATCTGAGTCCCAGTTTTCAATCATGGTTTAATTTTCATAAGATATATATATATATATATATATATATATATATATATATATATATATATATATATATATATATATATATCTGATTTAATTTTTTTAGGGTATTTAAGATAGTATTCACATTTTGTCTATAGAAATATTTATTTTAGTTTTACGTCTCCATTTGTTTTTATCATGTATTTATTGTTTTATTTTATTTTACTTCATTTTGTATATATTTTGCTTCGATTATCTGCTGGTTTAAACGATTTGAAGAATAAAGCCTGTTTTCTATGCATACACAAGTGTTTATTTTGTCTTTAAATAGGTATACTTACATTATTGGATTATCTAACGCAGCATTATCGCTTTTAAGCAAATTGAACACAAGAGAAAATTAGCAGGGTATGCTTCTTGTCGCCATTTGGCAGCAGGGACCAATACTAAATATAGAAAACGATTGAACTCCAACCACAAGGGCTGTTTTTGGTGTCTTTTTCCGGGTAATTAATCTATTAAGATTTTTGATCTTTTAACAGAAAATGAATTCTTGAGAAAGCATGAGGATCCTGATTTTTCTTCAAACACTGACATTTAAGAGAATCAATGTAACATATATTATGAAACTCTGAGGGAATTATGGCGTTACTTAGCAAATGTGGTGCCGAGAAACAATTTTGGGATTTGTGGGTGGTGGTCGAACAAAAACCATCATAAATGTAGCTACCACATACAGAACTGTTCTTAGGGTTGGTAGTGCCCGGGGAAAAATTTACTACAGCCCCCTCCCGACTACAATATAAGGAAAAAAATCGAAATAAAAGTTAAAATTTGATCAGTGGTCAATCCGCCAACCAAGCCCCTCCTTAGCTATGGTATCCGGGACCGATGACCCGTTGACCCTCCCCCCTCCCCAAGGAACGGCTATGACTACATACTAGCATTGAAAAATATAGAAGTCAATGACACACTGCATTTTTATAAAAATTTTCTCTTATCTTAAACCACAGTTTATAGAATTATCCAGTAACTTTATCGCAGATCATTTCTGGTCTTCGTTCTCGGTGTGAACAAAAAGCTCCTCCCACTTATTTCTTCACTTATGGATCAGTGTGTTTGCGTCTATCAATGAGAAATGGTTACCAAGTGCATTATTCGTAATAGCGGGTTTCCACTTATTTCCAATTGTTTCGCGTCTGACTTGTCTACCCGTGAAAAGATCTTACTTCGCTTATGTTTATATCTGCAAAAACGTTCTCCGGAGCACTCGCACCCCGGTCCGGGTTTTTATAATGGGTGAGATAGAGAATGATCATACTGGATAATTATATAAACTGCGTCTTAAACCCTCAAAACTATTCTGACGATATCCCTAAAGACTTTGAACTTGAAGGTTCTCCTGTACAAGAATTTGACACTAGTTTCCCCTTAAATCTATTTGTGAACCTCGGGGAATCTACATGAAAAATTACCAAAATTTTATATCATTGTTAATATAGTTAATATAATATAGTAATATAATATAGTTATACCAGGATCCAAATATACTATAGTTAATATAATATAGTTATCTTGACTTGGATCCTGGAGTTAAGGGTAGATATTAATCATATTTAAAGGTTACAAATGTAGAGAGAGAAAAAAAAGTTTATTTGCATAAAAAATCGTTAATCAATAGCTAATTTTATTATAAACTATTTTATAGTGATGCAGAAAATGGCACGAAAGATGTCAGTTAGCGATTTCTTAGAGCACTCTCATAGATAATTTTCAGCTTCTGTCTCCTAAGACTAGTTGTCTTGGCTTCTGGGGTTCAAATTTTACGATAAGCTGGGTTAAACAATGGCATTTTGCCGAACCTCAGGATAAGGTCACCAAGTCAGAGTTACTGACTTTTAGTTGGAGGGTTAGGAGGGCATCATGGTAATAAATGCCTCTATTACTCAGGGTGATTACGGTCGCCTAATTCTGAACAGATTAAAGTTCCTGCATTAAATTGGCGATAATAGATACTGACAGGCCCAATAAGGGACAACCGTATTCAAAAATGGGGTGTACATTCGTACGTATGCCCGAAAAGGACTGCGGATGTTGCACCCTAATTAACATTTTTATTAAAGGCTGCAGAGATACCTTAGCTTTAAGAAATAAACAAAAATACTCTTTAGACAGATGAGATTATGATCAAAACTAAAATACGATGAAACTAAAATAAAGACTTATCAAACTGCTTTGCGTTTGCAATACTGTTTATTCAACAATTTCAATCTAACTTACAAATGACAACCGAAAATAATTTATAATAAACACTGAATTTAATCGTTAGCATAAGACTTCCAGAACAAACGAAAAGTATTTTCTCGATTCAAATTCTAACCGCTTTAGTAAAGTCATCCACAAAAGTTCCTAACGTCTGAATGACGACCTTGAAGCTGACCATGTTTCGATTTTGTCTCTTGATGCGATGGACTTCACATTTGCAGGATTAGCTGAACTGCTTTGTAGCTGGGTCGCGTTATCTTCAACATTTATCTTCAACATGGCCTTCTTTGATGTGTTTGTTCTCCATTTTGCTAATTTATTCAACAATTTCTGAATTGAGTCGCAAATTCCATGTTCACAAAAATGCATCAGACATGCTAAAAAGCCATACCATTCATAGCTTAATTCGTAAACTTTTTCGTTACCAAATGTCAGTAAGTAATCAAGTAATATTATTGCTTTACGAATATGATGCAAATGATAAATATCAAATATCCTCTTATGTATCACTTCCATGATTTGGTGCAGTTTAACACTGACATGAGTGAGTCTTGCCACTTCTTCCATCACTTCATGTGTTGGGTAGCTTTCATCGTTACGGGTAGCTAATCTTGTTAATTCTTCCACGGAGTTATAGCCCAGGAATATGTTTTTGAAACTTCTTTTTATCTTCTTAAAATTCATTCTTGTTAGATAACTGTGTAAATTACTTTCACAAATGAGGTGATTTCGATTTTACGCTTCGTTTTAAGTTGCACCTGAGATGATGACGTCATCCTGAAGTTGTGACGTCATGCTCCCTTTTCACATTGCTAAGGAACACAATATTATTCCTTTTTAGTTATGACGTCATGAAAAATGAGGAATTTAATTGTGACAGGCACGAAGAAGATGAAAAGGGATTCTCTTAGAAAATCCTTTTAAGCTAGTATAATCAAAATTTGAGCAATTATAAAAAAAAAGAGAAGACCAGGTGTGCAAATTCTGGACGAAAGTTTGGAAAAATAATATGTGTTCAAGTATTTTAATTGATCAGCTAGATTCACCTCTTTCATTAAAAAAGTTGTCAGGTAACAACGAACAAGCTTGGTAAAATCAGTCTAACTACAGTCAACTTGGAAAACAGATGTATAATCTTGGACCCATGGCCAGATCTATGGGGGGGGGGGGCAAAAAAGGGCAAGCGCTCCAGG
The DNA here is from genome assembly GCF_049724085.1 of Artemia sp. Qi Xiang Cuo. Taxonomy (NCBI): domain Eukaryota; kingdom Metazoa; phylum Arthropoda; class Branchiopoda; order Anostraca; family Artemiidae; genus Artemia; species Artemia sp. Qi Xiang Cuo. The sequence goes on from NC_142798.1 coordinate 30,649,020, forward strand.
TAACAAACTCGAAGGGCTGCAAATTAAGCTAAAGAGCAATTTACAAAAATAAAAATTCCCATAAGAAGAGTTAATTCAAGGTTTGAAATTATCCAAATTAATATAAATTGACTTTAATGACTTTTTAAAACTATGAAATTATTATGACTTTGTTGAAAGGGGTAAAGAGTGAAGCTTTGAATTTACTTGGCTAAGGAGGAATATTTACAGCTGTGTTTGCTACATGGAGCTTCTAGCAGTAGTAGCAGCAATAGAACTTCGTTTTTATACTGTTGGTTTCTGTTGGCAAGGATTGCTCTGTACTTATATTTTGTTACAAAAAGCTGTTTGATGTATTTTTTTTCTTTTTAACATGAAGAAGGGTTACTACTCCCTCCTAAAAACTCTCACTTTACAATTGTTCGCCAAAAATTAAACGACAATTCGAGAACAACTATCCTCACTGAAAAATTCACGCCTTCACATATTTATTAGGATGAGGCAGGGGATCTGAAATATCAAAACTAATTATAGGGTCATTCTATATGGTTTTTAAGACAAATTTTTGAATAAATCTTTTTGATGGGTATGTTCCCAATGAACACCAGAAAAAGGGCAATGTCTCTTGGGAATAAGAAATGCTTTACATGGACCCACCAAAAACGGAAGCCGAAAATGGACCAAAATACCGCACTTTCCCATTAGCTGGAGATTATCAGTTATTCTCTCACTAAAAGAATATCAGTGATTCTTTCCTGGGCAAAGGGAATGTCGTATCTTAGAAGACACAAAGGATAGTGGGATGGTGTTAGGTGGCCCAATGATAGGATGAGTAAGTTTTTATCTCTGATAGCTTATGCACGGAAATTCCTTGAACAAAGGTAATCTAATGTAAGAAATAGCTTCGAATATATGCCCCTGAGAATGGCGTCCGATAAACTATCAAAGGTACTTGTATAGAATCCGATAAACAAGCGAGAAGTTAAGTTTCTTAAATTCTTATTAAATAAAAAAAAATGGTATTAAAATATAATAGTTTATTAATAAATTTGGACTATATATTTGCACATTAGGGGGGGAGGTGGGGGTAAAGCATAGCATATATTAATTACGTAACCTAACCTAGATACTTTTCTTTGCCCATTCAACCCCAAAAAACGTAAGTTTAAAAATTTGTCACGGAGAGAGCAATAACTCACAAGCCAGAGAAAACTTGTTTTTCATGTAGCATCTATGGAATTCGATGCAGTCACTTCTCGCGTCTTTATCGGATTCAAGACAAGTACCCTGTCAAAAAATGTTTTCCTCGATCGGTTTCAAACTTTTTTTTTTAGTTTTGACTTTATCATTCCGTTTGATTAAAACTTAAGACAAGTAGAAAGAAAGTCCTATAATAATTCTAACTTAACATGACCAGAAATTACTATCAAAGAAAATGTGAAACCCAAAAAGAACAGATATCAAAATAAATAATGACATCAAAAATAAAAATAACGAATAAAGATTTAGATGAATAGTTAAACTTCAAAATGAGTAACATTTAAAATGAATGCTCAAGTCAATCTTAAAACAAACAAAAATTATCATATACAAGATTTCGGCTAATTTGTTGGTAATTTGCAAATTCATTTCTTAAGAAGAAGTGGTACCAGCCACAACTTCTGGTGGTTTCCCTGGCTTTGGATGTTGTTTCTATGGTTACAGTATTATTTGCTAATCTGATCCTTGTAACTAATGAGTAACCTTAGCTCATTGATTAATCAATAGGCAGGGTTGCTACTCTTGTAAGAAAATGTTGCCGAGGATCTTAAGAAAGTTTCCACTCGCAATGTCTTACGTCAATTGTGGCTGTTTTTTCTGGGAGTGATTTTTTACCTCCCAGATTTTCGTAATCTGGGCTTTCAGATTTACAGCTTATCACAATCAAGAATCCTGAAAATGGGAATATTTGGGAGTGTATGACTCACTCTTATCATGACTTACCTGCAACTCACTTGGACTAATTGCCAATATTGGACCAATTCAGTAATAACGAGTTGGAAACGGCTGTTATTTAGGTTCCTGTATATAATACAATATATAATTTTATATGTACCTTTATCACTGTCTTATGCAAAAAAAAGTTTTTTTACTCTTTTACCATTCCTTTTCTTTATTATTATTTCCTTCACTTTGCCTAGCCGGATACTCAAAAACTTGGGTATGGTTTATTTCAGTTCTACCTTTTTGGGACTTTATATAATGCCTTTTATATAAATGAAATTATAGTTTTTTCCATCACTAGTACTATCAAGGGAACCTCTAAAAATAAATTGTTAACTTAAACTAATACTACACTGTCACCTATCTTAAAAAACTGTAGAAAGTATGTGGTTATATTAAAAGCTTTATTTTTATTTTTCCAAGTCTTTTAAGCCTCTGCCTCCTTAAATAGATGTCAGTGTAAGGTACATTGATGTCACAATATCAAATTGTGGTGTCACAAAATCAAACAGTTCGTAGTAGCGAACTGTAAACAAGGAGCAACTCCTGGATGGAATTTTCAGGTGAGTTGGAATTGTCTTGGGAATTTTTGGGAGCTTCCGATTTCTAATCGAATAACCCACTCCAAAGTTTATATGACCACTTCTTCTAGCCGGGTATGAGTGTCAATGTGAATGAGTGAGTGACTGTAATCGAGGGAGTGAGTGAGTGTGAGTGATTAAGTGACTGATTGAGCATTAGTGAGCAAGTTTGAGCGTTTTTGAACCCCTCTGAGAGTGTCAAAGGTTGTACTACCATTCCTTGCATGAAAACCTTCGCATGCCCCTGGAACTTAACCTACACCTCTTGCTCCAGGGTTCTGGGGGGGTTGTGTTAATCCCAGAGACATAATTGCAGGATCTTTGGGCTATTTTGAACAACATGGCTATCCCACATTTTTGATCAGATGCAATTGGGGAGAAGAGGGCATGACGAGGGCTTGTTGTCCTTCAACCACTTTTGAATCTTAAAAAGGGAACTAGAACTTCCGGTACCCAATCGAATGAGTCCTCTCTGAATTTTATGCGACCACTGCTCCATAAAAACATTATATGGCCCCGGGATATAACTTACCGGGGTATTGACGTTAAAAGTAAAAATCACCATCTAGTAGTGTCAAAGGTTAATTTAAAACTAAAATATCGGAAGGGTAACTACCTCCCGGGAAGTTATGATGTTGGTAGACTCCAGGATGAGAATTTGAGAGAAACTTTCCAGGAACAGTTGAATACTAAACTTCAGAGTTTAAAATTTGATAATGTGGAAGATGGTTGGAATAAATTTAGAAAAATAATTTCTGAAGTTGCTGAAGATGTCTTAGGGAAAAAGCTAGAACTGCAGCTAATAATATTAGTGAAAAGGCTTTATGTTTAATAAAAAGGATAAAGGACTTGTAGAAGAATTATCTGAGTAATAGACCATATGAAAACAAAATGAATGTAAAGAAAGTAGAGAAAGCATTATAATATGAACCAAGGAGGTGTGAAGTGGAGGCCATGGATAAAATTGTTGAGGATCTGGAAGGTGCAGCTAGGCAGCATAATAGTAAAATGTTGTACTGGCATGTTAACAAATAGAGAGGGAGTAGTCAATCCTGAATCGGCCCACTTAAAGATAAGAATGGGGCCGTAACTAGCGATAAGGAAAAAACTAAAGAGAGATGGGCCGAACATTTTGAGAATTTGCTTAACCGAGATAGAGTTGCAGGAAAATATATAAAGTAAAATGACAAAGTTTGTGATACCTCGGATGTGAAGGAAGATTTGTTTTGTGAAGAGGAATTAGCGACAGTGAAAAAAAGGATTCAAAAATAATAAGGCTCCAGGTGCTGAAAGGGTGGTAAATGAATTTCTAAAATATTGTGGCTCTTAGGATAGAAATAAGTTATTGAAGATTATGAATATGATTTTTGAAAACGGGGACGTTCCTAGCAATTTTTAGAAAACCTTAAATCAGACCCCTTTATAAGAAAAGTGACACGAGCAAGTGGGGTATTTATCGAGGGATTAGTCTGTTCTCTGAAGGTAGCAAATTACTTAGTGATCTGATACTTTTTCGACTGAGAGATGCCGTAGACAAAGTTTTAAGAGAAGAACAGTGCAGTTTTAGAAAAGGTAGAGGATGTGTTGGCCGAATTTTTACTCTTAGGCTAATAATTGAAAGTACCTGAGTTGTCAAACATCTTTGGTCCTCAATTTTATATATTATGAGCAAGCGTTCGATTCTGTCGATAGAAGATCTTTAATAAAGGTTTTATCCTTGTATGGTATACCAGACAAATACGTTAATGTGATTAGGTCTATGTACGAGAATAACACTGCTTCGGCTGAAGTAGGAAATGAGGCTAACAGCTGGTCTTGTATTAAACGAGGAGTTCAGCAGGGCTGTGTTCTATCCCTCTTTATATTGATGATTTTGATAGACTTTGTCTTGAGGAGCAAAGGTAAGGCAATTGTAGACCACGGAATCAAATGGGGAGGAAAAAGTCTCCTGGACTTAGATTATGCTGATGATTTAAGCATCCTAGATGAAAGTGTGAGCAAAATGAATGAAGTTTTGGAGGTTTTGCGAGTTCAGGGTGCTATAATAGGTTTGAAAATTAATGTTAAGAAGACTAAGTCACTAAGGTTAGCAATAAGTGAAGATGAAAAGGTCACGTTAGGTAATACAAAGATTGGTCATGTGGACAGCTTCACTTACCTTGGGAGTGGTATTAGTAAAGATGGTGGGAGTACTGAAGATGTTGAGAGTAGAACAGCCAAGGCTCATGGTTTTTTTTTCACAGTTAAAAAAAGTTTGGAAGAAAAGAAAGATAAGTCTGCAAACCAAGATTAGAGTATTAGAAGCTACAGTGATGACAGTGGTCAAATATGGCTCTGAAGCATGGGCGCTCCGAAAAGCGGATGAAGATTTGCTAGATGTTTTCCGGAGAAATTGCTTAAGGATTGTTCTGGGCACTCGGCTGACTTACCGTATTTCAAATGTGCTATACGTAAAGTGTGGTTCAATACCGCTTTCCAGGACTATAATGAAAGAAAGGTTGAGATGGCTAGGGCACGTTGTAAGGGTGAAGGATGACAGATTGCCGAAGATGATTCTTTTTAGTCAACCGTCTAGGGCTAAATGGAAAGCGGACCGCCCTTATCTGGGGTGGGAGGACATCATAAAGAAAGATTTAAAGGAAATGGTAAATTTGTGAAAGGATGTAAAAAGGGAGGCTTGGAATAGATTAGGGTGGAGGAAGAGCTTGAGTAGCTGTGTTGGCTTCAGGTGGCTTGGTGCTTAAGTGAGTTGTTATTAGTAGTAGTAGTATAACTTACAACATATGCCCCTGGGCTCTGGGAGCTTTTGTCGACCCCGGAGTTTTTCAATTGTCTTATCTTTGGACTATTTTGAACAAAATGGTTATCTCAAAAACTTGATCAGATGCGTTTGGGGAAAAGAGGGCGTGGGGGACTAGTTGCCCTCCGGTCACTTTTGATTCTTAAAAACGGAACTTAGACTTTTGATTTCCAATCAACTGGGCCCCCCCAAAGTTTGTACGACCACCCCTTTCATAAGAACCTTATATGTCCCTAGGGTATAACTTACAGCGCTTGCCCTCAAAGTCTGGAGCAACATTATAGATTAAAAAGAACAGAAGATATTTCATATATGAAGGGAGATACCACCTCCTCAATCCCTTGCTTTTTATGCTAAAGTTTGACTATTCGTCCCAATTCTTTAAGAACGACTCCTAAAGCACAAGGTTCGGTTGATTGGACCCCTCATTTACGGAATAATTTTTATTTGTATGTTTTAATATTGCTACTTGCTTTCAGTTGAAAAAAACTTGTACATTTACTTAATTAATTTTAAAAAAATCCCACAAAAGTAGTTTTTCAATGAAAAGTAAAGAGCTAAATTAAAACTAAAATGAGAAAAAATAAAGTCATATAATTTTTTAGCATAAAACTACCACAAACCACCATCAATAAACAAATTAAACCCAAAACGAACAGAAATTACAATATTTAATTAAGTCAAACTCCAAACGAGAAGATATTAAGATGAGTAGGGCTGCCCCCCCCCCGTGGCTTCAAAACGCCAACACATAATTTGCGCTTTACAGAAAAAAACCTTTATTTCGAGCTGAATGTTTCCATTTCTCAAAATATCAAAATACAAAAATAAAAGAACACTATCATAAAAAAGACTACTGAATATATATATATATATATATATATATATATATATATATATATATATATATATATATATATATATATATATATATATATATATATATATATATATATATATATATATATATATATATATATATATATATATATATATATATATATATATATATATATATATATAATAACCCCATTGTTATCATTTTGCCATCGTGCAGTGTTTCAGAGCCTATATCATTTGAAATGCAAGAGTCTACATTAAAAAAAGACAAGAGAGATAGTGCTTCAAACCCTCTGCAATTGGATATAAAGTCTTATCCAAAGGTTTCAATAGCAAACTTGTTACCGTCTTATCAACAGCAAACTGGTTATGATGAATGTTCAACTAGATTTTAAAAACCCTTTCGAGGATGACCTTACCTTAACTACTATCACTGTGCCATCATAGAGTGTTCTAAGGCCTAATCCATTTACTTCTTACTAAAGCGGTTAGAATTTGAATCGAGAAAATAATTTTCGTTTGTCCTGAAATTCTTAAGCTAACGATTAAATTCAGTGTTTATTACCAGTTATTTTCAGTTGTCATTTGTAAGTTAGATTAAAATTGTTGAATAAACAGTATTGTAAACACAAAGTAGTTTGATAAGTCTTTATTTTAGTTTCCTCATAAATTTAGTTTTGATCATAATCTCATCTGTCTAAACAGTATTTTTTTTATATTCTTCATTAATTTTAAGAAACATTTCCCACAGAAGAAGTTTTTCAAAGAAAAGTAATAAGCTACATTAAATCCTAAAAGTATATAATTAATATATATATATATATATATATATATATATATATATATATATATATATATATATATATATATATACATATATATATATATATATATATATATATATATATATATATATATATATATATATATATATATATATATATATATATATATATATATATATATATATATATATATATATATATATATACATACATACATATATATATATATATATATATATATATACTACTAATAACTCACCGCAGCTCCAAGCCACCTGAGGCCAACACAGCTAGGCATGCTCCTACTCCATCCCAATCTATTCAAAGCCTCCCTTTTTACACCCTCCCAGAAAGTTTTCATTTTCCTTAAATATTTCATTATGGCGTCCTTCCACTCCAGATGAGGACGGCCTGCTTTCCGTTTAGCCCTATCTAGAAAAAGAGTTGACATTAAAAAGAGGAAGTTATACTTATCAGAGAAAGTCAAACTAACAGAAGCAGAAAACCCCTTCCAAGAATATCATCCGCGCAAGCTAGGTATGAGACATTAGAAATTTTTAAACAGCAAGTAGTTGGAAAGATTATTTATATTTTAGATCCACACAGGTTTAAAAATCGATGGACAGCGCCCCCCCCCCCGCCTTGTCTCACGGTTTGCCTTACGTAAATTAGATAATTTAAAAAAAGACCATGACTCGTTTTTAGCCGAAGAAAAAAAAATCTTATACCAATACTTGAATAGATAAATAATAGAAAAACTTATAGCATTTGAAACCAGAGAATAAAGAGCTTAAGCGTGCACGACAGAGTCAAAAGCTTTTGACAAATCAAGATCACATATATACAGGCCATCACCTCTTTTCGAAGCTTGGACTAGAAATGAAGATAGAACCCTGTGTGCGTGCTGACGACCGAAACCCCTCTCAAACACAAACTGTGTTGTCCCAAAATTAGCATTAGAATTTACAAAATGCAGCAAAAGATAGTCAACCACTTTGCTAAGATTAATAGAAGCAGTTATAGGGTGACATGAAGAACAAGATAACAGGTTATTGTCCTGCTTTAGATATAATTAACCATGTCACACAGTGGGCTACCGGGTACTACCTAGCAAAAAAGTTAAATTTTGAAAAACAACTCCAAATGAAAAACAAAGGACTACAATCAACACGTAATCTTGAGGTACAGAGGAAATCCCTAAAGTTTTTTCATAGCAGAAAAATTTGAGCTGTTTTTCCATTGCAGAAAAATATGAATTAAGCTCGGACTTAGCATTCAAACTGGTAACTCCCAATTGGAACAAATGATACGACACTCGAATAAGAACTTTTCCGTGCATATTTGATAGGTAAAATGCGTAAATGCCCTGCCCCCCCCTCTCATTTTACCTTCCAGCTGCTTAATTTTTATTGCACATATTTTTAGCATTCTTTTTACAGTCTCTCTCTCTCTCTCTCTTTCAATTTTTTTTGTATTTTGTCCTCACAAGACTAAATGTCGTACTTAGCTTTTATTTAGTTTGTTTCCTTTTAATACAACGAGTTTTTAGCTGTTTTTGACTTTTTTTTAGACCTTCGTTTGGCATTTCAATATTTCTTGTTTTTCCTAACTAGCCTTATTATATTGGCTTATTTTTTTTATTTTCTTTTATATTTTTGTGATGAAGAGTTTATTGACTTGAAAATACCAATTTGGCCCGGCTGGGCCTGTCACAACATTTTTTCCGAAATACATCTCATGGCATCGTGCATGTTCGAAATTTGCGAATGTCGACATTCACCGGTGAATGTCCGAAATACTTTTTTTTCTCCTTGGATTTAGTCAGCGTTGCCAGTCAACTTTTTCAATTTAATGCAAGGTTTGATGATGACAGATTAGGTTAGGTTGAGTTAGGTTAGCTTGGGTTAAGTTTTTTACGCATTTCTGATATAACCGAATTTAAACTAGCCTAATCTAACATAAACTAACCTAAACTAAAATAATCTAACCTATCTTTAACTTTTACCATCATAGCATGCATAAGACTGAAAAAGCTGACTCGCAAAGCTAATTGAATCCAAGCAGAGAAAAAGGAATTTCGGACATTCACCAATGAATTTCGACATTAACCAGATTTCGGACATTCACAAAAACATCTTATCTTACGAATTGAAATTATTCTGTATATGAGAGGGCTGCCCTCCCCTCTACCTTTTACTCTTTATGCTAAAGTTTGACTTTTTGTCCCAATCCTTTGAGAACGATTACTCAAACACATGAGCCACTGAATAGGAATAATTTTTTTTTTAATACTCTACAAATTTAGCGTAAACAGCAAAGGCATGAGAAAAGGAAAGTTCCCTTCATAAACGGGATAATTTTTGTTTGTTTTGATTTCGTTGGAAAACAAGACTTGTTCTTTGTTTAACCATGCTTTGAAAGACACAACGCCAAATCAATTACCTGTGTTACTAGTAAGAATTCATTTCAGCACCAAGCCGCCGAACACGCAGCGCAGGCTGCCACTTCACTCCAATCCATTCAAATCCTGTCTACTCCCTCGCTTGGAGTCCTTCACCTTGAATTTTGTTCAAATTGGTTCTCATGCCCTCTGTCAACTTATTAGGAAACCACCTATTTTTTTTTTGTCCTAGATAGATTGGGCAAAATCTGGAAATCTGTCATTTGTAAAATTTGGCTTAGACATCTTCAACTTTCTTTCATTAAACCATTACGAAGTGTGATCAAATCACAATTTCTATGTATCTAATTATTGCATTCATTAAGTTTAGTGTATCAAAAAGTACAAGCCTGTGTCTGGCTTGTACTTGGCTTTCATGTGTCTGGCTCTCATGTGTCATGTGTCAAATGTGTCTGGCTTTCAAACAAGGGGTGTAGCACCCCCTAAAACTCTAAAAATCTTAATGGAAATCCCATCATCACGTTAAGCATATCAAATAAACCTGCTGTAGAGGTTTCAAGCTTCTTTCATTAAAGATGTGGAATCTTTTTTCCAGAAAAAATAATACAGATTCATGTTTATTTTTTTCTTCTGGGACGACTAAATAAGAACCAATGGCCCTAGAAGATCGGCAGAGTGATGTTTAAAAGAAAATTAAAAGTTCTAGTGTCCTTTTAAATCATCCTTTTAAATCATAAGAAAAACTGGAGGGTAGCTAGCCCCGCCCCAGGCCCCCTTCCTCCAGAGTTGTCCGATTAAAATTTTGACATAATCACTGTGTTCAGCACAGTTGAAAGGTCTAACAACTATGCTTTTGGTGATGACATGACCCTTCATAGTCCCTGGGAAAAGGGTTCTAATTTATGCAAATATGGTGCTATACTAAGGTTGCCATAGAAGCCTAAGTATATTCCCAGACATTAGGACTTAGTGACAGAAAATCCAAATATAAAGTCACCACATTCACCATTTTACCTTTAGTTTGTAAATATATCAAATTAAAATTATAGAAAGAATTAAATATCTACAATTTAGATTTCACATATGAAAAACTGTTTACTCACAATAATTTCCTGATTTTCTCCAGCTTATTTAGCAGGTCCGGCTCACCCATGAAATACTTACTAATTTCTAAACTTGTCATTTTGTAATTAAACTTGCATTGAAAAATGTTTTCGACTATGTCTACGTGAATTTGAAGATGATTAGGCTCTTTAGTCCACTGTGCAATAACCAAACGACATATCCTTTCCTAATTGGCACGTCAAATTAAAAATATATTTCCTTTCCAACGTATCTTGAAAAAAACTTAACCGTTTTTGGTGCATATTTCTTTTTTATTAAGGCATTCGTTACTTCTTCTTTATCTTATATAAATTCTTTAAGGTACACTATTTCTTCAAATGCACGGTCACTAATAAATACTCCCTCTTTTAATAAATAATTTATTGTATTTACAATATTCTGCCATTGCAGTGGGGCAGCAAGATTCATCCATGTGAATATATTATATTTTGTGAGAGGAAACCCAGTTGTTCTGTAATAATTATTAATTTGTTCGTCATACAGCTTTTTTAATTTTTGAATGCTGTGGGATTTTGGCTATTTTTCAAATTTGAATTTCAGTTTGGATCCCCAGAAACTTTGCATTTGCATGTTCTGACAATGATTTTTAAGACCATTTATGCATTCTTTAACTTTAAAAGGGTTATGTTTGATTTTTATATTTTCTTTATTTGTTTCTCAAATGAAAACGATTAACTCTGAAAAAAAACGGAAATAAACTCGTCGCAACGGATAGTAATAGAAATCGACTATCGTTTCGGGTGGTATTACTTCAGCCTAAAAATCTCTCAGTGTTTCGAACCGTTTCAGAATACGTTCCGAAATTGGTGCTATATAAATCCTACGTTGGCGTCGTCAAAATAAATCTATTTTAAACACATAGATGCAAGTATTAGCTAAAAAATGAAGTTTTCCGCAGGTTTAAGGAATGTTTTGATGGCTTCTTTATGCCGAAAAAATAAAATAAAAAACAAAGTAAAGTGACAAAATGGCCTTTCAACTTTTTTAAAAGAAATTTCCAAAAAATTGTTTTCGTAGTTAAGTTTTACTGTTGGGATAAACACAAATAACAATTATTATTCTAAGTTCGAATATAAATTGTTTTTAGAAAAACTTAATGACAGGAATTGGTGTCCGAGAGGGAACGGCTCATTTTGTGTTTTCAATCACACTAATTACTTCAAATAAGGCCCAACATGTCAACCTTTCGGCACCTTTCTCCAATATCCAATAAGGAGAAAGGTTTTTTATTGCTAAAAAGGCCATACCAAACTCTTTTCTGCAAGATCTGGTTAAGATACATATAGATTTTTTGTTAGGAATCAGTTGGAATAAAAACTAATAGCGAATTGGCTGAGTGACTATGATCCTTCTTAGCGCCTAAAATCATAGAAAATGAAAATAATTGTCGCTTTTGAAATAAAATAGGCACAATATCAGTAACTTCCTTTTAAACAGATTTAGGTTGGAAGGAGATCTCTATTGAAGGGATCTAGGCCAATCCTTGGCCTGAGCAATTCTTGTGTGATTCTGAATCAAACTAAACACAACACAAAATTGTGCCATGAAATATGGGGAGTAGAGTATTAGAGAGTCTTTTATCTCGCTTTGGTTTTCTAATCATATTTACTGAAAATTCTTGTGTGATTTGGGTTCAAACAAGCAACAACTTGCCTAACTTCTTGCTATAAACTTGACGATGGAAGGAATGCCGGATGCACAATGGCCTAATTTGTCTCACAGCTGTTATAGATAAATATAATTGATATTAGACCCCGGCGCCGCGCTGCTGGATCGACTGAACGCCACCGACGAGAGGCCCAGTTGACCGCCACCAAAGTGTCACTACGCCACCGATGCGCCGCCGCTGGCAGAGGCGGCGGCGTTCGGCTGACTTTCCATTAATTTTGCGGCACACTTTATTGTGTCAACCGAAAAGTCGGAGCTTTCCTTTCTCGTGTGGTTTAGCATTTCAATTTTCATGATTAGAAATCAATCAGGGCTTGCAATATCCCCGAATGTTCGGATATTTCTCCGAAAATATATGTGTCACCCCGAAAAAGATTTGGTTCCCCGAATCCCCGAAGATCACCCAATCACGGTGCCACCCCTAGCGATTTGTCACCAGTGATTTTCCCTGCCAAATATTACTTTGCATACCATAATTCTTCACTACTATCTTGTTCGTTAATTTTCGTTTCTTTTGTTACTTTGCATAAAAACCAGACAGATGCAATTGCAATATACGCAGTTCTTCACATGTTGAAAAAAAATTATCGTCTTTATGAAATGAGATTAAATCATTTCGAATGCAGTTTCCCAATTACTATTTCTTACATCATTTTTAGTCAAGAATTTTATTTTTAAGTCGAATAGAACGCATTCACTACTATACAGCTTCAGTTGGATTTTGAAATTGATAGTCGACAGATTGTATTTATAGCTGAATCGCAAGTTTGCAGAATTTTGTTTTCTTTTGCTGTTATTAGATAAGATTGTCTTAATGTTTAATACACAATTGTTGAACGCCTGATAGATTATATAAAATACAATCTTCTTTCGGAAAAAATTTTACCCCCCTCTTCAAAAAAAACCTTCTATTGAGACAAAATTAAGCTATGTATAAGGTTGGGGAATTAAAGATTGAAACGAAAGTTACCCCAAAAATATGACTCATAAAAAAATTTAAATTATTGCCTAAAGGGGGATATCATTTTTAAATGATAATAGCTCATTTTTTTAATTGAAAGCAGGGTTGCCAAAAAGATAATAATTTTTTCACTTAAAGTGGAGACTGGAGAAAATGATATCAAATTCCCTGGGAAACCTTTGAAATATTTTGATAGACCCAGGGCCCTCCATTGGGACTTGTTCATTGTCTTGGGTATTTTGCAATTCCTCATAGGCTACTGGCCTAACTTGGCTTTTGTGTGTGCTCCCTTTTAATAAGATTCTTTGGATCTTATTTTTTTCACTTAAAGTGGAAACGGAAGAAAATGATATCAAAGTCCCTGGGAAACCATTGAAATATTTTGATAGACCCAGGGCCCTCCATTGGGACTTGTTCATTGTTTTGGGTATTTTGCAATTCCTCATAGGCTACTGGTCTAATTTGGCTTTTGTGTGTGCTCCCTTTTAATAAGATTCTTTGGATCTTATTGAACGCCGCGGCAAATCAATGACTCAATTTTCTAATAATTTGAGGTATATCTGAATAATTTCGCCACGGAACACTAAGCTGTGTTCACTAGTCTTCACGGAACACTAAGCTGTTTAACGCTATTTCGCGTGTTTGTTTGAACCATATAGTGACCTACTTAATTATTAAGTAAATTATTTTTTTTTAATATAAAGCAGAGACGGTATCCTATCATGGTGGTATCCAGGGGGGGGGGGGTAGGGAGCTATTACATTTAGATGATAATACCTCGAATTTTTTTTTATTGAAAGCAGGGATGCTAAAAAGCTATTTTTTTAAGTTCAAAGTAGAGACGGTATTCTATCAAGCTGGTAACCAGAGGGGGGGGGTAGGAAAGTATTATATTTAAATGATAATATCTCAAATTTATTTATTTTTAAAGCAGGGATGCAAAAAAGTTAATTATTTTTTTAATTTAAAGTAGAGACGGTATCCTATCAAGGTGGTATCCAAAAAGAGAGGGGGTTAGGAAAGTACTATATTTAAATGATAATATCCTGAACTTTTTTTTTTTATTGAAATCAGGGAGTTTGGTTGCTACCAGTAGCTACTAGGTGGAGCGTATGATGAAAGTGTATCGTCAATGAGTAGAGAAAGTAAATTTGTAAATTTAACCTTTGATTTGAGAAAGACTGATGAAATATTAATTTTGCGGTCAACATTGATCGTGCTAGTCCAGTCTAGTCTAAAGCTAATTTAAGCTAGTTCAGTTTAATCTATGCTAATTTAATTCACAAAAGATACCAAAATTTGCATGACGTCGACACGGCGTGACGAAGCCTTGGAACTTTGAGAAGGGGAATCCTCTCTCTAGCTGTGCCCCTACCAAAAGCTCGTTTTCGCAACGAATCAAAATTTGACTCGATCTCTAGCAGTCTTCCTTGCTTGTCGTTATTTCGGCAATTTCATTGGATAGAAAGAATAAAAGATAACGTGATTTCAGAACCCGTCAACATTCGTGGAAGAATCTCCATAAAAATGGCAGTTCCCCAGGGAGTAGCAGCCTTGCTTCCCCTAGGTGTGTGTTTGCTTGTAAAACTTGTTCACTTCTATTAAGAGCTTACATAACTTAACCATACTCAAGGATTTTGAATTTAATAAAGAGTTAGGGAAAATGTGTGTTAAATTAGAAAATCCAAGTTTGCTGAAAATCATTAGAAGCCAATTGTGTTGTAACTAGGCTATAGATAAAGAATACCAGGCGCAAACCAAAAATAAGGAAAGTATAAGCCTAGAATTGAGGCTCTTGAGAAGGAAACATGTTAAGAAAACAGGTTTTACTTTAAATAATTTTTTACTTTAAATAGCCTAGGCCTAGCTAACAAAATTTGAAAGTAGCCTAATTCCACTATATTCCTCTCACCTCAAATAGCCTATGAAAAGATCTACTTATCTACTTTTTTCTCTATTGGAAAGGGGTTAGGTTAGGAAAATGACACTTTTAGTAAGGAATCCAGGACCAAAGTCATGCTTTCAGAACAGATTGCTAAGCTTCTATGTTAACCCTCTTTTGAATTCTAAGTCTTAGAAATTTTTGAGTCTCCAAAATGCTAGTATTTAGGGTAGAAACAAACAGAACAGTCCATAATAACAAGTATTTCCCATGTGTTATTTATAAAATTCTACTTAGCCTATCTACTTTTTGTTATCTTGGAAAAGGGTTAGGCTAGGAAAATGAAACTTTTAGCAATGAATCCAAGATCAAAGTCATGCTTTGGGAAGAGATTGCCAAGCTTCTATGTTAACCCTCTTTGGAATTCTAAGTCTTAGAAAGTTGTGAGTCTCCAAAAGGTTAGTATTAGGGTAGAAACACACAGAACAGTCTGTAATAATAAGTGTTTTTTACTAAGTAAAAACAACAGCATCAGCAACTTCACAAATTATCTTTCTAAAATTATTCTTTCCATCTTCCTTATTGTCAAATTTTAAACTCTACAGTTTAGTTTTCAACTGTCTGGAAATTTTCACACATTCTCATCCTGGAGTCTACCAACATCATAACTTCCTGTTAGATAGTTACCCTTCCAAAATTTCAGCTTTAAGTTAATCCTAGACACTACTAGATGGTGATCATTACTTTTGACATCAATGACAACACTCCTATATACCCTAGTATCTTGTATTGACCCTGCCAGTCTTTGGTTTACAATAACATAGCCTACTCAATAAGGTTAGCTGTCTTACCATCATGCCAATACCATGTTGACTTATGAATGTCTATTATTCATAATAGACATATTCATAATTGACATAAGTCAATATTATTCATATTGACTTATGTCTATTAATGAATCCAAGATCAAAGTCATGCTTTGGGAAGAGATTGCCAAGCTTCTATGTTAACCCTCTTTGGAATTCTAAGTCTTAGAAAGTTGTGAGTCTCCAAAAGGTTAGTATTAGGGTAGAAACACACAGAACAGTCTGTAACAATAAGTGTTTTTTACTAAGTAAAAACAACAGCATCAGCAACTTCACAAATTATTTTTCTAAAATTATTCTTTCCATCTTCCTTATTGTCAAATTTTAAACTCTACAGTTTAGTTTTCAACTGTCTGGAAATTTTCACACACATTCTCATCCTGGAGTCTACCAACATCATAACTTCCTGTTAGATAGTTACTCTTCCAAAATTTCAGCTTTAAGTTAATCCTAGACACTACTAGATGGTGATCATTACTTTTGACATCAATGACAACACTCCTATATACCCTAGTATCTTGTATTGACCCTGCCAGTCTTTGGTTTACAATAACATAGCCTACTCAATAAGGTTAGCTGTCTTACCATCATGCCAATACCATATTGACTTATGATCAAATACTGTATTGGTTAAAGCTAGATTTTTATACCTACAAAATTGTAGCAGTCTGTAGCCATTACTGTTTTCCTTTCCTACTCCAAATTTACCTAGGCTAGGATACCATCTATCCCTGTTTTTACCAACCTGTGTATTAAAATCTCCTAATAAAAACAATATGTTTCTACCTGGGACCCTGTCTATTTGTTCCTGTAACTCTAAGTAAAATTTGTCAGAGTCACTATTTTATCTGTCAGTTGGTTCTACAGGGAAATATACTAAGGGGTGAATCTCCAGCATTTTATTAGGGGGGGGGGGGAAAGAGGGGTCCATATCTGGACATTCAAGGGGCATGGGGTATATAATAAGTTTTTCTCCACATTATTGGGCAGGGTAACTGCCCCCCCCCTTAATTGACACCCCAGCATATACTACTATGACTCATACCCTGCACTTTTTGTCATAAAATGAGCAATTAGTATTCTATTATGAATACCTTCTCAGCCTAAACAAGACTTAGAGCAAATTAAAAGCAGTTAAGTTGATAATAGTCTTCAGAAAGGGGGAATTTTCTAAAAATTTTGCTGTTAGATAATTAAGTTAAAATAAACTCAAGTTTTTAAAGCATACTATTAAATTAACCATTATAGCAGGGTGTCATATTACATCCTCTTTGTAGAAAAAACTCAGAAGTTAAGTCTTAATGAATGTTTAAAGTTTCTGCCATTTTTTAATGCAATATGGTTCAAAACTTCTACAACACAACTTCATTGAAGTTTTTCTCCTTGGAGCTGAAAGTATTGAAATTTGGTTGTCTTTAGTGCCATCCTCTGCTATTCCTAAACTCTGGATACTAAATGTAGAGGTTTTTAGTGAATTTTTCTTCTATTAGGGGCCATGGGCTCTCAACAACAACTAAATAGACTTCTTCCTATTTCACTATATTCTTTTGCAGTGCACTGTAATTGGACTCTTTTGCTAGAGCTTTTTATAGGTTTTTGGAGTTCTTAATTTCAGGCTCTCAAATATCAAATTGAAAATTTCTAGTTCAGTACTTTTTGCATGAGCTATCAAGTTTTTTTTTTGAATTCTGGAGGGCTGAAGCTAGAAGGTCAGTGCTAGGCATTGAATCAGTGTAAATTATAAACTCTTCAATCTGTGGGCTATGTATTCAAATACATCAAAATATAATCAAGAGCCATATTTATAGAATTAATTTTACCCAAAATAATGCAATTATTATCAAATAGTTTTTCCTGGTGATTACTCATTTTCATTTATGTTTGTTTAGGTTTCCTTTTATACATTTACAATAGTTTTATCTCTTTAAATTTGAACTATTACTGTATATGAATATTTTTGCTTGTTTCAGATTTTAAGTATGGCTCTCTGCCTTTATTTGAACATCTCTTTTTTGAGAAAATTTTAAAATTAATATAGGATGAAAGAGACAAACATTATGTCAATTATTGATGAAATAAAGGTAGTTTGTTAGAATGACTAGCAATTATGTTAAATTATGTAAAAAAATTTGACAACTTAAGGCTTTGTCTGTCTGTTGTGGAAGGCAAATGAAAAGCAGTATGCTACCTTATAGTATCTGGAAAAATTACAAATATAATTCCTGGCTTTTAAATTAGTGACATTGGACATTTTTGATTTTTGTTTTGCAGATTTTTAGAAAGAATAAGAAAGGAATAACTTGCTTTGTCAACCATGTTTTTCTATAACCTTAGCAACCAAATCAAGAATATTGTGTAGCTCTTCTTTCTAGAACTGGTAGACAAATGCATTGGGTCAAGGATACACATCATCATGAAGAGTGACAAAGAGATTGTTGGTACACTTCTAGGATTTGATGATTTTGTGAACATGGTCTTGGAAAATGTCACAGAGTATGAAACTACAGCAGAAGGCAGGAGGATTACAAAGTTGGACCAGATCTTGTTAAATGGAAATAATATTACCATGGTAAGTGCCTAGTAATTTGTTTACATTCTTTGTAATGGAAAAGCTTATGACTTTTTGATGCTCCAGATTTACTTTAGCAGTACAAATTTTGATTCATCTTTAGGACTTGCCCAATAAAATAATTAACTAAAGTAAAAAAAGAAGAGAAAATAGTTTCAAATGATAATTCTTTCTAATTGTTAAGAATTAACAGTCCTAAGAATAATATCAGAAATCAATATAAGATCAAGTTGGCAAAATTCTAATCTTTACTTAATTTGCCGAAATACTTGCATATAATTACTTGCTGCCATCATATCTTATCACAGGGGCAGGAAATTTTTACTTAATTTGCTGAAATACTTGCATATAACTACTTGCTATCATCATATCTTATCACAGGGACAGGGAGACTCTGCTAAGGCTAGGGCAGAGGACCTTGGGCCTTGAATCACACATTTTGCATTTGGTCAATGCCCCTTTTTCTGGCTAGTAAATCACTCCCTGGACCCCCCCCCCCCCCCTAAATGTTTAGACTATGTGCACCTATTTTTGAGATAATTATCTATTTTTGTATAAACAAAAGTACAAAAATGCAGTTTTCAGTAATTTTAAATGGTAATATTTTTCTTTTTCTATTTATATAAAGTACTTCAATGCATTTAAACAAATGTATGATGTATGTAATGTATTTATCAATGAAGAAATGCTATTGTAGAGGTTGTGATGGCTTTATTTATGTAGATTTGTAGAAGATCAAAGGTCTCATATAATTTCCATCCATACAAATAATAATACTCCTTTTTATCCAACCAAAATTCTTTAGTAGTAATATTAACAACGACTTTTTCATATTTAAACATAGGACAGTAGGCCTACTAATCAATGTGTAATTATTGATTTACACATTTTAAAAACAATTCACCAGGGATTTAAGGGACCAACGCCTCAAATTATATCTTGATTAGGCCTGGGCATGGTTTGGAAAACAATAAGAAATTAAATAAATAAAGGAGCTTTTCAACTGAAAGCAAGGAACAGATTTGAAACCTATTTGAACAGGTTATTCTTTATATGAAGGGTGCTGTCTCATTCTTACTCTTTACTTTGAAGCTTAGCTTTTTTCCAAATTTTTTAAGAACATTTGCAATTGAAAAAAAAAGATTTCTCAAAGCACTAAAAACTTCTGTTTAATGAGCAAGGTGTTGAGAAGGGGGCAGTCCCCCTTATATACAGAGTAATTTCAATTTGTTTTAAGTTTTAAACTTGCTCCTTACTTTAGTTAAAAAATCTTTTCTATTTGTTTAATTACATTTCATGAAACTGTAAAGTTTTAAGAATACAATACTTTTGGCAATGAAGAAAAAACGATCAATATTTCAATGATCTCTGTTTGGATTTTGATGGGTAATCAAACAGTTCCTGGTAATGAACTGTAAGTAATGAGCAACCTGACTCAATAGCAAAACGGAATTTTAATACCAATAGATATATCAAAAGAATTGGCTTATTATGCTGATTCTAAATATATAAGTTTCATTAAGTTTAGTCTTACCCATCACAAGCTACGAGCCTGAGAAGATGTGTCTGATTTTTGAAAAAAAGGGGAAAGAATTTTAATGAAAATCTCACCATCAGATTCAGCATATAAAGAATCCTCCTGTAGAGGTTTCAAGCTCATATCTGCAAAAATGTGGAATTTTATTATTTTTGCCAGAAGAAAGATTGGAGATAAAATGACCCCTACAGACCATGGGAAAAGGTTTCTAAGTTATAAAATTTGCCCATTGTTTACGTATAGTATTTGTTATTTGAAAGTATGCATACATTTTTGGGTGGGGAGGATGAATTTTTTTGCTGGGAGGAATTTGCACAGGAGAATTTTCCATGGAGAGGGAAGTTTCCAGGGGGTGAATTTTTAAGGCAAAATTTTACACTGGGTGAATTTGCCAGAATTCCTATACGAATTTTCTTTTTATGTCTTGCTTTCTCTTTACCGATTCAATTTTAAGCGTGGAGATGTTAAAGGTAATTTCCAGGGAAAATTTTTGCCAGAATTAGTTATCCAGAGGATATTTCTGTGAGGAGGGGGATTTTTCCATGGAGTATATTGAATTAAAATTTTATTTGATTTTCTGAATCTTAGTTTTAATGCTGTACTTTGAAACGAATGCGTTAGTGCTTTCAATATAAAAAATTTTCAACTGAAAGTAAAGAGGAAAATTAAAACATAAAATGAACAGAAATTATTACGTATATTTGGGGGTTTGCCCCCTCTTCAACACCTCAATGTTTACTCTAAAGTTTAAATTTTCTCCCAATTCTTTAAAAACGACTCCTGAAACACAAGGATTGGTTAATTAGAACAAAAATTTAGTTTTTTTAAAGTGCTGAAAACTGTAGCATGAAGAGCAAGGTGTTGAGGAGGGGTAATCCCCATCATGTACGTAATCATTTCTGTTTGTCTTAAGTTTTAATGTTGCTCCTTACTTTCAGCTGGAAAAACTTGTTTTTTTATCTAATATAGCTAAGAGAAAAAATTTTTCTAAAGGCAATGGAAGAAGTATGTCAATTGAAGTAAAAGTATATAAAAATGAAAAAAGTAAGTAATTACAAAAAATACACAAATCAATAGCCTACTTAAAAAAGTTCTGAACTTGTTATCAAACGCCAAAATATTTAATGGCTTTAGACTCAGTATTTGTAAAAAGTAACACATTATCAAAGCATTTGTTTCAAAGTACAGCATTAAAACTAAGATTCAGAAAATCAAATAAAATTTTTAATTCAATATATATATAATTTAATTTTGAATGCAAAAAAAACAATATACCGTATTTGACACCTTTATACTTCATAACTGTAAAAAATTAAATATTTTTCAAAGTGACAACTAGATAAATGCAATCACTCCTGGAAAAATAACTAAATGATAATAAAACACAAAAAACATATCCGTACGGGTAAATACAGAAATTCCCAGCATTCCTTTCAGGGGAAACATTTCTGATTACAGTGGCTTCATATATCAGCTCATGATTACTCTTGCAATGCAAGCAAAAGTTGACGGCATATTTTTACCGAAATTGCCCCCTATTAAGTTGTTTTCCTTGTGTTTTCTATAATCATACGAACTTTCTTGTGTACTAATAACTGCACTAATTACTAATAAATAAATATATGCTCAGGATCACCATAAATAGCTAATTCTTTGTTTAATGATATCAGTAGTTTGCCTCTTATACTTTCGTTATTGACAAGAATCGTTATTTACTTACCATTCATTATTATGAAGAATTTGATTATTTTTCTTTTGTTACGCCAACCAGATCATATAGAAGAAATGTTTGCCGAAAACTGGAAAGGGGTCACTCTCTTATATTTGCCTTATTAAGGGTCAAAATCTATTGGCAGGCAGCCAACTATGGGGCAACACACATTTTTTCCATGGTTTTTAATTATTTTATAGTCCCAAATTTCCAGGGAGGTATACTTCCTTTATATATATATATATATATATATATATATATATATATATATATATATATATATATATATATATATATATATATATATATATATATATTGATTAGAAAGGTATTAAATAATCGTAAATGTTGGTAACGTATATAATGTATGCAATTTCTCTTACAGTTGGTTCCTGGTGGTGATATGCCAGAATGAAGATATATTAAATTTTTGTATTTATGTTTAATAAAACTTTAAAAAATAAAAACTGTGTACTACTGCCTGTTTGACTATTAGGGAGATTTCTCTATTTATATGATGGGTTGTATAACCCTGAACTTGTTCTAATTGACAGGAATTTTAAAAGAAGATGGGGGAATGACTGACAGCTTTAGTTTTGCATAGCTTGGAATCATCAGCAGTGCTATAACCAGATTCATATTCCAAGGAAGTGTGTTGTTCGAGATGTCAGTAGCTACCAATCTGTCAGTCCACAGGTGTGAATTTTTGTTCCTATTCATTGCATTGTTTTGAACAGCAAAAATTTTGACTTTCCTGTATGCAGCAGAAACGATAAATTAGTGTGACAAAATAAATTGTCATGAGTTTTTTCTTTTATTTAGTAATGCTCCTGTGTTAAAACGGTTTTAAATTCTAATATAATTGTATAACCAGTAACTGGTAAGACTTTTGATACAAGGCAGCCGCTTTGTTTCTCCTGCTGAAAAACATGTATATATATCATTCAGATGCAATATGCATAAGTGGTTCCGGATTGTTCACAGGAGGAAATATCTTGAAATGTAACCTGAAAAATAAAGGAAATACCTTCATTTTATATGGGGTAGGAGAGGCTGGACACGTGGTTGTGCCACTGAAAGAGAACAATAAATTATAGCTGATACAAAAAGAAACTGCGTAAGGCAAGGGTATTGCTGTAGGATAGTTTCTTGTTATCAACCATCAAGTTTCTCAAGAAGTATAAGTAAAGTAGTAATGGACAAAATTTGAATTCCATTGGAGTGCTTGGTTTTGCTATTTTAATTACATCAACAAACCTGGATTCAATCGAATTGAACCAAAATAGGTGTCTTATAAATTTGGTAATCTTAAATTTTTTTTATGTCCATTAAAGTTGGAGAGAAGCTTAATGGTACGTTTATTGGTATCAACAAGCTTAAAAAATAAAACAAAAAACAATCCGCAACGAGTGCGGACAGCGCCATAAATCTAGAGGACACATGTAAGTGTGAGTAATTTAGGTGATACCTGCAAAATAAGTATATCTCTGTATTTTAAAAAAAAATCTAATATAAAACAACGGGCTTTTGAAATCTATAAGTGGGCGAGACCCCTAAACATTGTAGCTTTTTCCGTCATCATTTTCGCATTTTTCAAGGAAAGATTGCTGAACAATTTAGTTTTCAGGGCGGCAAACCCCTCCCTCTCTCTTCGCAAGTAAATGTACGAAATTATTCTTTTATGTTGCACTTGAAACATTTCTGCAATAAGATAGAAACCGTCACTCGACAGCGCCCATTTTGAAGACTTAGTCTAAAATATTTATCAGAGTGAAGGGCCTAGAAGATAAAATACCCCCCCCCTTTTTTTGTCCCTCTATATTTCTCTGAAAGACTTCTCACTTGAAGTCAGAAAAAATCGGCCTAAAAATGCATTTTCAAAGCTTGTGGCCCTCCACTGACACTAAGATCCCTAGAACCTCCACTACCAGTTTGAGTACAACTTTATACCCCGGTAAGTAAATAAATGAAACCTCAGATGAATCAATCAGCTCAGTGAAATGATTTATAACAATAATTGTCCAGACTAACGGTTTGTTTTAACTCCTTAGGGACAAGGCTCGCATTAGGGACAAGTGCTCGACTATGCGAAATTATGGCCGCTGAAGTGAAGAGGCTATATTAATAGCTTTTCAATAGTTCCAAATGGCAGGGGAAGGGGAGGGAGCAGGCAGAGGAGGGGAATAAAAAATTTGAAGAGTTTAAGGGAGTTGGAAAATAAGTCGAAAATTCATCATTTCTGATTGGTTTGAAACCTTCATCTGCAAGCTCCTGGGCCAAGGGCATCCTAATAAAAAAAAAAGAAACGACATTCCCCCCCCCCCCCCCCCCTCATCCCCACCGGATGACATGGGCCGATAAAATACGTCTTTGGGCCATGAAGACCCCATTGTATGGAACTGAATATTTAATAACAAAGATTTTTTTTTTTTTTTTTTTTTTTTTTTTTTTTTTTTTTACGGAGTACTTTTCATAACTGGAATAGTCTGATACCATATAGTCTAATGTCTTCCCGACGCCAGTTAAAGCTGCTGGCCTGTCGCAAAATGCCATGTTTCTGACAAGGCTTTTCGACGTATTTTTCAATACAAAAAAATCTAACGCAAATTTTAAAACTGTAATTTGGTAGGTGGATAAAGCTGAAACTTAGCTTTCGAGTGATATTAAAATTGTCTCTTTCGTTGAAGCTTGATAACTACACGTCGGTTGAAAAATATCATTTGGTACCAGAAACTTGCAGAGGAATCATAACCTCTAAGCCTCCTTCTAAACACAAAAAGGTGCCCATAAAAAAACCCAACATAGATATCCACAGATGAGCAATTGTAATTATAGCCATAAATTGACGGTTACCGAGAATATCGAGAACTACACTGGGAATGTACTCGGGGGGCATCAGGTCACTCCTCTCCGCCCCCCCCCCCATGATATATATAATTCAAGGGGTTTATTATGTTGTAGACTTTATGTAATTTCAGATTATTAATTGCATCAACCGGCCGATTTCAAAATGATATAAATTGTACGCCTCCTTCTTTTAACGTGGCAAAGCTTAGCTCTATGATGATTGTAATTGAAAAATCAATTTGCATTCTCAAAAAATAAATATATAAAAAGAAAACAACATAGTGCAACAGTTCATTAACGATGTTCTTTCATTTGTAATTTGGACAGGAGTCCCTTTTTTGCCACCCTGCACTGTAGTGGCCACACGGGATGGTTACATACCAGATATATCTACCATCGCCCCTGCATATAACGATTATATTGAATAAAACAGAAATTCTTGAAACATTTGAGCGGTTCTAATTTATATTTTAAAGAAATAAATATGGCACATTTATAAAAATTCAACACAAAAACCAAAAGTGGCAAAATTCTACATAAATAAGCCAAACTCAACAAGAAAAAATTAATTAGGTGAACACGGAATGTAAGAAATCAAAACAAAAACAGTTATACACTATCAATATCAACATTTAAAATTTGAATAGAGATAAACTACGTTTGATTAGAACTAGATACTCTTCAGGTTTCACAGGAGTTTCTTAAAAGCTGGTGGCATGTCTGACACACACGGACTGGACGTCGAATCCGAAGTCGTGTGATTTCTGACTCGAAGCGACTGCACCTGCAAAGTAATGTAAACTAAGAATGATTTGAACAATAGGCGCAAGCCCTTTTACAGAATTAAAATAAAGCTAAAAAATTACATTGCCTAACATGAAAAGAGAAGTATAAGGTAAATTGATAGAAAGGTCGATAATTAGGCAAGTAAGTAAAGAAAAAAGAGGAGAATAAAATACTACTACTACTATCAACAACTCACTGCAGCACCAAGCCACCTGAGGCTAACACTGCTACGCACGTTCCTCTTCCACCCCAATCTATTCAAAGCCTCCTTCTTTACACCCTCCCAACAAGTTCCTGTTTCCCTTAAATCTTTCCTTACGACATCCTCCCACCCCATTCGGGGACGACCTGCTTTTCGTTTGGCCGACAAGAACAAAATAGAATACCGGAAATATAATTCTTGGATTATTCCTTCATTTGATAAAAGAATCCAGCCTGCCTGCAATTTTGACTATTTCTTTTTTCATTTATTCAGGTTCCAAATTTTTGTAAACTATTAATATTAAGGGTATGCGCCAACTGGTAACAACTGAATCTTAATCTCTAGTTAGCAGAATTTGCAATCAAATTTCGTTTCGCATAACAATTACCAATTAAATTGCATTCTCTGCTATTCGTCACGAATGAGATTGCGTACAAAGACTGCAGAAACAACTATTTCGTACCGCATTTGAGAAAGTTCTTTTATCTATGGAATATAATTTGGAAGCCCCTACAGTTCAACATATCCTTTGAAGGAGCACAGCACAACCCACCCTCAGCTATGTCAATGCTTACGAACGTAATATCCGAATATTTAACAATAATTTGACAAGTTTTGAATAGCACTATTTTTTTATTTAGATTTGGAGAGCTACAGTGATGAAATTCCTATGTGTTGGCTAGTGAGAATATCCTCCATATACCTAATACAACAAACACACACTAGCACACTGCGAATAATGTATATTAAAAACGCAAGCACTGATAACGAATGACTATATAATTGATATTATATTAATAATTAATGTTAACGTTATATCAATAATTAATGTTAATCGCCGAAAGACTGCATACCTGGAGCAAAAAACGTGGCCACAATTTCTACAGTGATGCTTCCTTTCTGTCAAAGTGAAACGAGTGCTACAACTTCGGCAGGATTCGGCTACTTCATCCTTGAGCCAATAATCTGCCATTGACTTTCCTGGTAGGTCAGCAACTGACCAAGAATAAATGCGGCCACGAGCATCTCCCACATAAACACTGCGGTGATCCCTATAAAAGTGGTAACGGTTTAAATAGAGATTGAACTAAGTAGATCATCAACTCTGGCAATGTTCTGTCGGAGACTTCAACTTTTAACATCCTTGTGGGCAATTAAATAATTTAATGCAAATAATTTGGTTTGAACAAAACATTCCGAAAATCCAGGCTTGCATAAATAAAGGGGAGGAGGCGGGTATGTGTTCGGTCTCCTCTCCCTTAAAGTACCAAGGACAGTGAAAATGATTTTTTTTTGAAAAAGAAAAAAACTGAAAATATAGGATAAAAATACAGAAAATGATAATGAAGGCTAATAATCCTTAGTAAAAATTTTGATCATGTTAAATATTTATAGTAGCAGATTGTGTTTTTATCAATATTGATTGGATGCTCAATTTAAAAAATAAATGACGTTTTTAAATTAGTGTAGGTGACATTAAAGTTTTGAAATTATGTGAAAAAGATTATTATGTCACCGAGAGGAGAGGTGGGACTAAAAAAAAAAAAAAGTTGAATTGGTTAAATGGAAGCTTACACAATCGTATATACTACTACTATTACTAACAATTCACTGCAGCACCAAGCCGCCTGAGGTCGAAAACCACTCAAAAATAAATATACCGGGAATTAAATTTTTAATGGAAAAAAAATCATCTGCAGTTATGCAGTTTTTGGAAGTAGCGAACACCAAATAAAAAAAATAAATAAAAAAAATTCGGGTGAAAGATCAGCAAAAATAAAAACCAGCTAAAAATATATGGCACCAAACAGCTTAAGAAGATGCAGTTTTCTTTTGAAGATTTAGTTGTCTTTGGGAATCAACAGACTGCTAATGTTTGAAATTTTCCGGGCGAAAAGCGTTGTCCAATATAACTAATTGATTTGTTGGCTGGTTTAACGTGGCAACACTGACTAAAATATGGTACTGCCTTAAAAACTTTATAGTTTTGAAACAACCAAAAGAGGAATCTTAGAAAATCGTAGTTTTCAGGTAGGAATAAATCTAAGGTGGGTCCAAGCGGCTAAAAATGTTTTCATTTTGATCCTAGTATTTTGAGAATAAAGCCTGTGTGCACCAATGTTAAACATGTCTAATTATAAATCAATTGTGCAATCATTTTGGATCTTCTACACTTTAAACTGCTTTAGATTTGACACACATTGTTATTATACATAAAAAGGTCATCTTGCACATTTTGTAGACCACTAACGGTAATTAAAAAAGGGTCAGATCATCTTACACATCTGTTCTAATTCAGACTAATTATCTAAGATTTTCTCATTTTTCTTACCTATCTTTTTTTCTTTTCTAATGGGCTGCTGATTTACAATAGGACCTCATCCATGCGTAGATTAGCCGTGAGTACAAAATAATCTGTGAAATTTTACACCTACAGAGGTAAAATTTCTTTGTGTGTAGCCATGAGCCCATGTTGAGGCAGATAAAACCGAGAATATAAAGAATTAGAAGCACATTAACAACTGGAACTTAGTGGAAGGGGGGTAAAGGGTGAAGTTTTGAACTGTGTAGGATGTTACAGGCGACTTGGTACTGCAGCGAGTTGTTAGTAGCAATAGTGGTAGTAATTCACTAAATTTGTTTTTCGAACATCTCATGTTATCTTTACATAATTTATCATTCTATATTTTCCTACTTGCCATTCAATATTACAAAAACCTTAAGAGTAAGTTTCATATATTTAGATTTGACCCTTCAGTAAAGTTGAAATTTACGAAACTAACATTAGTTGTGTCGGTGTCAGCTCTAAAAATATACTGACTGAACAATCATAGACATGTGTAGATACATACCAGTACAAGGAATGCATTTTATCTACACCTGCGTTGGGCTCTAAATAGAAAACGGAGAAAGTAAGTGTAGCAAGCTATTAATAGCTCCAGCAGGAATCAGCACTTCAAATGGTTCAACGTAGATGCTGATTTGCCTATCATTCCAAAATGCAAATTAAGGCCTGGAAACATGTTGCCAATTTTACGTTAAGAAGTTCCAATACTATTCTACTCTCTAACTGTTAGCTAATATGTTTGTTTTTGTTCATCAGTGGGTATATGTGTATTTCAGCCCAAAAATTATGTTTCACTTATTTTCTTCCTTGATAAAAGCCGAAGGTTGAAAGATTCTCCCTATAAGTTTCATTGCCATTGTATCAATCCAGATTTAATATCTTGAGAAGCTATAAATATTTGAAGTGTTGAGAATGGCTGGAAACAGGCACTAAAAACGAAACTATAGGGAGGGGGGATTCATCAATCCAATGCAAACGCGAAAAATATACGAATTATATGCAAAACTAAAAGAAAATATAGCCACAATTCTGGGAGGGAAGGGCATGGATTCAAGTGCCCCCCCATGCTTAATTACCTTTCCAAAGTCCTTCTAGGATGTTTTGTAAGAGTTTAGCGAGAAAAAAAAAAATCACTGACACATGCATGGAACTGAAAGTTGACCACTTCAGGCTCTTGAGAGCTTTTGTTAAGAAATTTTCCTTTTTGAAATCCCCGAACCTCAAAAGAAATCCCGGAAAAGCTTAGGTTTTGTCTCTTGAATCCTCTGAATTAATTTTGTTACGATAACACGGTCCATCCCGCTGTTCATAGACCCAAAGACCAAGTGCAAGCTTCCTTTTCTCTAAAAGTGGATCTTTCAGAGATAGAAAAGTGATATGAAGCATGGATGGTCAAATTCGACCCATCCAAGGCTAAAGAGCTATCTGTCACCCAACCAGAGATTCCTCGTTGACGCCCTGAACCCACCTTTAAAGGTGTAGCTATCAATAAAGTTGATCAGCTACATCTTTCGGAAATGCATTTCTCGTCAGACCTCTCATCAAACTTGCACACCTGGACCGGTCCTCCTGCACAAAAGAACTGGGGTTAATTTTTTGTTCTAAGCCTTCCACATCAATTATTTTCCCCTAAAAGTCTTGTATTAAGTCTATCGCCAAATTTGGATGCCATACCATTGCAGGGGCTTCTAAAATCTACTGGCACCTCTTACTTAGATAAAATCTTCAGCGAATCCGAAACAGTGTTTTAGAGGCGATCCAGGGCATCAATCAGTATCTAAGTGAGACATTTAATGTGGCGTCAATGACTGTTTTCCGCAAGTATATCACCTAGTACCACCTGTTGGCTTTAGACTGTGCGACAGAGACGCTTGAACTACCAACAAGAACAGACCCCGTTCTGAGTACTTAAGGACATCCTTCTAGACATTGCACTTCCACTTGGAAAGTTCTCTCGCGGAGCATCATCCCTGAAAACCCGTCTGTCGATTCCTTTAAAAAAAATTCAGCATATGCAATCTTTAGTCTGATGCAGCACGGTACCATTAAAGATGTAATAGAAAAGTTGTATGTCGTAAAAAGAAAAGGCAACTGTCTTCTTACTCCTTAAATAAAGGAGGAACAGTAATTTACGGAACATGTTTAAGCATTAACTAGGCCGAGTAGAATAGGCAAAAGTAAAAACAGAGCTATAAAAAAGGAAGAAAAAATTATGGACCTCGAAACTTGAAGAGCGGTAATAGAAGCAGGATACGCATTATCGGGTCGATCAAAAGCAGTGTGCATTGTTAGCTTGCTCGAGAATACCAACTGTCTTTGCCATTTGAAACCTGGAAAAAAGGCAACCTACAATAAATCCAATTTATACTGGAAAAAGTAGACAAACCTGGTGTCGTTAAAAAGGTAGAAGTTCATTTTTGAGATAGATGCCTTTTTTAATATTATTTTTGCGACTAGATCCAAAAAGCTTAAGATTTCTGTCAAAAAATCCAAAAGCTATATTTCTTTTCCGCTTAATAAAAGGCACGAAGTGACTATTAAGGCTTAGGAACATTATTAACCACCTAATAGTTCCCATAGCTGTACTGCCCCTTGGCTACCACCGGTACGCCCACTTTGTTGCTCTTCAATTTTTATTCTAACATGCTGCTAAGCCATTATATCTAAAATGATTCTTGCTTGCTCCAGGCTTAGAATCATCGCTGAACTGACCAATCATCTAATTTGCAGAGTCAATCAAATTGTCTGAGCCAGCCAGTTTTAAATAAAAAGCCGGCATATCTAACATTTTCAATTTTCAACCTTGGCAAAAACAACCAAATAACTGCACGTATTTTCTGAAAACTAAAAGAAAAACAGCGCTGACATATTTTGTGGTCATGTTTATGTTTGGGGATCAAACGGCCAAACCATGGTTTACATCGCTAAAAATTGCCAGTGTATATTCAGCAGAAAGAAGGAAAAGAACCAAAAGACTTTTGTTTACGCTTTTTTCTTTATTAGTAATCGAGATGATGACTAATCTGTACAGCTTATAGACAAAGCAGACAGTCTATTTATTTTCTCAAACGGACAAAGAAAAAAGTTAGTATAAAAAAATTGCATCAGTAGTTTTTTCTTTTCATAAGACTAGGATTCGAAAAACGTAACCCTTACTGTCTTACATCACGATGGTCCTCATTTGTATATATAGCTAAAAAAAAGAAAGAAAAAATAGAGCTAAGTTCATGCAATTTTTCTTTTAACTGACACAAGGACTAATACATATAGAATACAACCTGGAATAAGGTACATAAAAAGATCAAGGCACTAAACAACAGGACAAAACCCAAGGGACCCGAAGTTTCTTTAACAGCCTTTAGACCTCAGATGAAAGCCACTCGCGTCTTGAAAGAAAAGTTTACTCGAATAAATGCTTTTTCTGGAGGTCCTTAAAACTACATGAGTTTTCCCATTCCGGTTTCCCAATCCCGTAAGGGCATATCAAAGAGTCCATTCTCAGCGAGAGTTATGATTAGATCCCCCTTCTTCGGAGAATTTGGCACAACTGTGACAGGCAGGAAGGATCAGTATGTTAAGGTCATTAAAATCTTCTGGTTCCAGAACTAATTAGAGTAATTGCGAATGAAAAAGAACAAAAGTCATATCTGACTTTTGTCAGATATGACAGATTCTCACTTTTGTATGGTGAAAGATTCTCAACTTTTGTATGGTGATTTGACGATAATGAACTGACTTAACTCAAGTCCCAACCATCCTCGATGGTCGTTTTGGGGGCACTTCTTTTGCCCGTCTACTGATGTAACTATTATATGAACTTCTATATTTTGCCAGACAGAGAAAGTATGACATGTTCAGCGACGACAAATTGTCTTTCCATCTTTTTGGGAGCATCCTCTTGGGCAAAATTCATGTACACGACCTTCAAAGGCTATCTTCGGGAGGCGAGTGCTTTCCATAAGCTTGGTGTATCCTAGCCCTCTAAGTTGTTGCAGTTTTATTCTGTCGAAGATTCTATGTTTGACCTTGAAACTTTGGAGAAGTTCGGTGTTGGGCATTCTATGATGGTAAGTAATCCCAGCAATATGTTTTAGTAATTCTATTTCAGAGGCAGCAAGACGACCCTGATCCCGATCATCTGCTTTAACAATCCAAGTTTCACAGTCATAACTGATGATGGGATAACCAGCGGATTGAATAGCCTTACTTTAAGCATTGTTGATACACTCTTCATCAGAGTTTGAAAAACTGTAGTTCGCAAGTACTTGGCATGTCTTAATGTCTCAAATGGTTATTGTCAGAATTGAGCAAGCTTCCACAAGATAGGTAAATTCCTCGACTTACTTCATATTATCGCATCCAAGGGGAAAACTGGGATTTTCTTGGGATTGGGGTTATGCGACTAGCGCATAGCTTTCGCTTTCGAGGCATTGATGGTTATCACAAAAAGATTGGTGGTGGTGTGAACGATGTTGGCCTGGGATTGGAGATCACGGAGGAACTCAGCGATTAGGCCTATATCATCGGCGTAAGCTATTTTGTCTGTCATTACTCCTGCTATGAGGGCACCCGACTAGCTATCCGTGAGTGAAAGGACTGTAGTTAAAAAGAAATTGAAGAGCTGCGGTGACAGCAGGCAGCCTTGCAGAAAACTGGTCGATTTCTCAAAGCTTTTGGTGAGTCCTTCTCTAGTCATAGCACGTCTCCTGAACTTTATGTATATGTCTCTAATTAAGGAAACCAAGTTGGGTAGGATTCCAAAGCGAAGGAGAATGTGCCACAGACCTTCTCTCTAGATTAGGTTGAACACCTCTTTGAAGTCTATGAAGTTGGTAGATATTGCGGTCAAGTTCTAGATTTTTTCCGTGATCTCACACGAAAGGTAGAAATTTGATCAACCTTGGTATTCTGGAATGATCGCTGAGCATATTGCTCAGGTGCGTCCAAGAATGACTCTTGTCAGAATTTTAGCGGCATGGCTGCCGAGTAATTCGTCGATGTTTATCACAAACTGCTTTTGAACCTTTCTTATAGAGGGGCTATCGCGGCTTCACACCATGGTGATGACAAGTAGCCTAATTCCAAGGCAGCTGTGGTAATCTTGTGATACAGGCCAACAAGGGGTACGCAGCTGATTTTCAGAAGTTCCACCTGTATTTCAATTTTTGTTTTGTTATCAAGCTTTATTCATTTTTAGACACAACATAATCAAGATAACTGAATTCCTACTCTGCTTTTGTTATTCCGCTCACTATTTAAAAGAAACGAGATTTCTCCGTTCTTTCCGTTTTGATTTGATTCTAAGGCTAAGAAGGCGATACTGCTTTTTTTTTTCTTTTGGATACAATAATGCAAGAATCACATTATCGTTCAAAAACTAAAAGGAATAAATCTCGCCGAAAATATAATTTTTTTTCTTGGTACATTCTATTCTTTCAAGTTCTTAGTGGTTGCACCGTTCGGCACAAATACGGGAATTTAATATGGATGAAACCTATCTAAATTTCGGCCAAAAATGTACTTAAGCCCGCGATAGTCTTTCAAGCAGAGGATGAAATTCATAATAAAGTAAAAATATAATAGTATTTCATAGCTTTTGATACGGTTTGAATATCCTTCCTAGAAGAAGAGAGCTAGCTCGAACCCTGAAGACACTAACCTACCTTCACGTAGAGGATTCCTTGGTTCCTTTTTAAACCCACAATCTGGTTTAGGTTGGCCTATTTTATTTTCCGAATTTGGCGCCTGAAGATTTCCAACGACGACAAAGGAATCTCCAAGGCTACTGACACTCCTACTTGACTTCAGTGGCTTTGGTTTGTCCCGCAAATCTTCATCAGAATCATCACTAAAAGCATCGTGCAATGCCATCATATTACCAACACTTTTGCACAGATTTGCCCTGCGAGTAGGACTTAACTTTCTTTGCCGAATCTGCGAAAACATAAGAAAAACTTAATGCGACTAAATCTTTATTTACTTATATGATTTGAATCACAAGACAAAATCTTGATACTTCATACGCATGAACGAAATAAGAAATACATGGATAATCTTAAAACAGCTAGATTTGAAACGTGAGAAAGAAAAAGCAGAATGAATGAACTAAACCTGAAATAATACTTTTTAACAGACGAAAGCCCACAGTTCGCAAAATTACTTTAGTATTATAAAAGTTTTTATTTGACTTCGTCTGTTTAGGGGATCAAATTCAAAACCATATCTCAAGAAAATCAGAAACCCGTTTACAGGTATGGCTGTCATCATACACAAGGGTCTATGGCTTATTGGTAGTTTAAACGAAAGGTAGAAACGGTCTCGGCATGACGATTCACAAGAAAGACTTGTCATCATAATTACGGATTTAAATATTTAGGATGAAATATGAAAAGATTGACTTCTCTACCCTAAAAAACTTACTGGAAAGAGCAAAAAATGAATATTAAAAAAACTTTAAAAGCAAACGTAAATCTTCTTTTTTTGCTACCCAGAAAAACTCAAATTTTTTCAAACAGAAATGAAAGCGCAAGACAGCCGTGAAACATTTTTTGAAAATTTAGACACGAGTCTCTGTGTCAAGACTAGCCTACCCGACGCTTTCATTTTAGTTTTAAAAAAAACTAAGTTTTCCAGGTGGAAGAAAAGAGCCAATTACTTTGAACTTCTAGTTTAAAGTAAAAAGTAATTAAAAAAAGAAGAAGTATTAGATTAAAATTTGGTATGCAATGAATAAGAAGATTTATTTATTTTTACCTGATCTAACATGTTTTCAGGTAGAGCCTGTTCTTGTTCTTCCTTCACATCGAAGGATCCAGATCGTGAGTTAAGATCTTCGAAGCTATCTTGATCAAAGGTACCATCAATTTGATGATCGTAAACAGATTGATAGAAAACTTCAGCATCAGAGCTTCCGACAGGTTCATCGATAGAGGACTGTCTTTCGAGTTGGCCTTTTCCAAGTTTTTCTCCCCTGAGTTCAATTAATAATTCTTGATTTTCTGCAATAATACTTTGCAGACGTTTATGCAATTCAGAACTTTGATTATCATCATCGTCTGAACTTTCCTGATCTGATTCACCTTTGAGCAGCTCCTGCTTTACGAGTCTTTCCTCAACGTTCACCTTTTCCTCAACAGTAGTTACACAGGGCTCATCAATAGGCACTTGAACATACTCCAAACACCACATACGTACAACACCATCGGTTGATCCTGTTAATACCACATTCCTTGGATCCCATTCTAAGGCCTGAGAAAAAGCGACACATAGTATTTGCTGCATTCTGTCAGCACGACCAACTAGTGTATTAACATTGGCAAGTAATTCACCATTTACCGACCAAAGAAATAGCCAAGTCCCAGCACAAGTTGCAATATCTCCTGTTAACTCATTAACTGACACAGCTGTTATTGGACCAGGGTGACCACGTAGTTGTCGAATAAAACTGAGGCGTGACAGATCCCATATAATGGCGCTGCAATCCCGAGAGCCTGATACGATTATTTGATATGACTGTTTTGCAACCAAGCAAGTAACAACATCTGTATGACCGTAAAGACGCTTTTTCACCTCAAGTGTCTTCCGGCCAAGTTCCCAAACGGTCACGACGGTATCAGAACCTCCACTAATAATAAGTTTCGGAGTAGGACAGATGCATGCCAAAATATCGCCATACTGTTGGCTTTCACATATGAGGATTGACCTGTCATTTTCATATGTGCTAATTCTTATTGTATGATCAGCATAACCCCAGGATACACATCTGATATTTGACGGTGGGATAAACGCTTTATTTTCTTCAACTGCCAACAAGGCTCTATCTTGCTGAACTATCTGCCCAACGGGCCGTTTCAATTCTTTAATAGGCTGTAGAGAAGGTCTTAAGGTGTGAAGATGATGAAAAAATAATTTTTCAGCAGCCGCAGATCCCATTGAGAAAACTTGAGAGGATTCAGTTGGAAAACCATTTTTGCCAACTTTCTTTGCCGGATGTGGCTTTTTAAATAAAGGTTTTGGCGTCTGACCAAAATTGTTTATGAATCCAATAATGGCGTTCCGCTTAAGAGGGTCTTCAATACTGTAGATATCGACATTGCCTTCGTAAAAAAGGTGATGAAAAATGTTGACAGCTTCAACAGCTGCTTGTCCTTGTTGTTTAAATCCAAATATTAAATCAATCCATTCGTGAAGATGTGCGGAAACGTAGTCACATTCAAGTGCCTAGAATTAAAAATAAAGCTTATCAGTTTTCAAATCTTTATAACTCAAGTATATAATAACAATTTTAATGTCTAGAACTTGAGTCAACTTCTCATTCTTGGGTAAGTTTTTTTTTTCTTAAATAACTTACAAAATTTAAAGACTGTATTCCCTGTTTCATTATGAGCCCCGAGAAAATCTTTTTTTAAGTTTCTAGCTCGACTAGGTTAGCTTTTTGTTCAAATAAAAAAACCCAAGAACAATGAGAAAGAGATCTGTGACAATTTAGAGAATGAGTCATATTTCTCTCGGCATCTACTCAAAGCTTCTCGATTTATTGAAACTGAACTCAGTCAAAAACTCGGGCTGTCAGAAAACGAAAGTTGGGGTTTTAAGTTTTTTTTAAGGTAAAAAGCAGCTTTACAAAGATAATTTTATCATATTAGAATAATTAGAATTAATTAGAATTATATTAGAATAAATTTTAAATCAGATTAGACAACTTAACAAGTTTGGAGAACTCTTGAAGTTCCCTGACTCTTGTTAGAAATCTGGATACAACAGGTCGGGGACAAATATCTCATTAACTGCAATAGCTAAAACTTCGATTATATTTTAGGCAAGTTGACTTAAACTCATAATTATCTACGTGGTGTGATTTTCAAGTTGATGGGCTGACGGGTTAGACCGAGATTAGCGTTTAACATTTTTCCATGTTTGGCTATCCCAAACAAAAATGTATAGGCTTGACAGAAAAGTCCATACATTTTAGGGCTATAGCTCATTACTGACAGAATAGAAAAATAATTTTAATTTTTACGACTCTTCACTTTATCCGTTGCTACGGACATAGTTACTATCCGTTACTATTAATACGCCTTACCCCTTACTTCGTTTTGTCCGTAATTTACTACCAAACTTTGTATAGAAGACGAAGTTGTTTTTTTATAGCTTTATGCCAACTATTCGTACTTACTGTTGTAGCGCTAACTGAAAAAAGTCTTTAGAATTTTAGTTTTAAACAAAGCAAAATTATTCCCCCCTGCTCTTTATTTTAGCTGGTCTTAACTTACGTAAAAATCTGTCGAAAATTCTATAAGGGATGTTGAGTCTGTGTTGGCGGCAAAACTAAAATAAGGTAAAGCTACAAAAAGATGGCTTGAAAAAACACAACGGTATGTGATTCTTTGAGACGTTTGAAGAAATACCTTTGTGAAACCAGAAAAAGATCGTGTAGGAAAAGAATATGAACATGAGTTAGTACTCTCAGCGTCAAAACATTACGATTTTCAGCTTCAACAACTAACTGGCCAAAGTACATTAGTGCATAAAGTCAGAAGACCTTTGAAAGCAACATTTATTCAAAACCGGTCTTCAAAACACAACTACTTGGTTTACTAAGGCTCACATACGACCATTCAATCCAGGTGTCTTTTCAGAGGCTGATTTCCTCCCAGCAGCTGTAACCGATATAACAAAACTGTGCCTCAAGAAGAAGTCTTACCACTAGTTAAAAGGTCAGAACCCCCCAGAAGAAGAGGCCATCGTCTATCTTCAAAGAATGAAAAGAGTACCGCTATTGAGTCAAGCTCAGGTTTTGAAACGCTGGAAGAAGTGTTAGCAAATCCCAAAGCTATTGCTGTACTTCAGTTGAATTAGAGACCGCGGAAGGAACAGAATCCTGGCCAACACTCCAAAAATGAAAAAGTTGAAGCACACACTTCGAGGTTTTAGTACAAAAGAAAAAATCGATACCGACAGCGGGAGGTCCCATTACCAGAAATGAACATGATACACTTGTAAAAAAAGGCAGAGATGTATCACAGCGAGATTGACAAGGAGTTTTTTGAGGAAAATAACGACTCCGATGAATCACTGCAAAAAAATTAGCCAATGGAACAAAGACTAGATTTTGCTTAGAAGAAGTTTCCGGCATGAAAAAAGAGTAAATTCTGATATTTTCCATGCCGGGGAACTAGAATAAAGTGTAAATGACGGTTTTATATATAGAACTAACACTATCCTAAGATTTTTGGGGAATTATTCAAAAAGAGAATTTTGCTCTCCGACGTCTCCCCGAAAATTAACGTTCGTCATTGCATGAACGCTAACATAAAATAAAAATCGTTAAATTTTGGAGAAACAAAGAGGAAATCAATTTTCTCTTCGAAAACACTGTAAAATTTAGGGATAACAAACATTGATGTTATACGGATTTTTTTGCGCAGAAGAGGCATAATTGAAAAGGGTAAAGTAAAACAGTATTAGCTTGTATATAAAGCGCATTTACTGAATTAGCAAGATCAATTGAGTCGTAGTAAGAGGCAAAAAATATTATGAGACCGTCTCTAACGTACGTGTGATCATTTTTGTTGAAAAAATAAATTTTCCTTCAAACATACTATTTTAAAAGTTGTGAGTGGTTGACAGCTACAGCGTTTAATCAGTGGTGGAGAAACAAAAATAAAGTATCATCCCACAAAACTTTTGCCATCAGAGCCAATCAAAGGTTGCTGCAACACTTCATCCAGTCAATCAACGTAAATCTAGGTTTTGACATTATGGTATTCCTGGCAAATGTTTATGAAAATTTACCTCTCTGTGTACTCGGATGAATTCTCGAGGATCATTTTTTGCCCAGGGAGGTAGCTCAACAGCATCAACTTGAACTCCACTCTGCTTGGTTCCAAGGTCAAAATGATTTGTGTTTACAAGGAAATCAGGGAGGTAAAAAAATTCTGGAATCAACTCTTTTACGTCAGCCATATTATGCTTCGCTGCTGAATACCATGCCTCACGAACACTATGGAACATTCTGTCAGCAAGGTCGAAATGGCCACCCTAGAATTAAACAAGTGGTCTTGTTTATAATCGCACTTCGATGTGCGAAACAGTAGATTTATGGAAACAACATTGTCATATCATTGGATTAACTTAAAACTCATCTTTATTAAATTAGTTAAAGGAGCAATGTTCACCTCATTTTAGAAGTGAGCAATTTTTATATTGCGGGAAAGATCGACATCGCAATATAGAAACAAATTATTAGCCTGTCCAAAAATAACAGATTCAAGATTATGTAGGATTATATTTCATTAGATAGGTTCTTTTACATTTTCTTTATGACAGATAAGCTGGGGTTAGTATTACGACAATATATTAAAGAAAACACATATAGTGGTCAGAAGTTCCGACAAGGAAACTACCTAAAAGACCTCATTTTTCTCATGACAGCTCACCTAAGTTTTATGTTCCTTGCAGAACATACGATAATTCTACAGTTGTAACTTGCACCGGAAGGAAAAGATACTTGTATGTTTGTATTGATTAGCTTCAGATCTATTCATTCAGCGAGCCAATATTATGATTTTACTTAGACGTTTTCTAATGGAAGGATGTTAACTTGCTCAGAAAATAGCGAAATCTTTCGTTTTTCACTATTTTTTATACCTTTTCAACGTGTTTTGTAATCTAGAAACTGAAAATAAAATGCAAAGCCAATTCCAGAAGTACAATTTTGTAGATGGATAAAGCTGAATCAGAGCTCCACCGAACTGCGGAAAAATGTCATACCAAAAACTTGTACAGAGAACTTGTGCATCTCTGATTCAAAAACACAATGGGTAAGTAAAAAACTAACAACAAAATCTTTCAAGGGTATGGACTTTAAATAATTATTTGGAAGCATACAAAATGACATTGTCTGAAATTCCAAATTCGGCACTTCAGCCTTTATGTGGAGCACTATCAATATTACCTTTGCATTAAAATCACCTGCAGCGCCATTTACCTGAGGATTTGCAAGAGACACCTACACCCCTGAAAACAATTTTTAGTATACCGTAACAGTCTTCGAATGTGGTCAAATTCAATCAAGTTTCAGGAATTTTATCACACAGGTTCCATCATGTTTTATGCCTCTTAAACAAATCTTTAAGCTTCACGAGATACTTGGCTGAAAAAGACTTCCCCGTGCAAAAAAAGCTAGCAAGAAATAAAAATAATATAAAATAATTCTCATAAAAAATACTCCTCGTCTACACGGTTGCCAGGTTTCTTTAGGTTATGCAAGACTGAGCGCAACCAGTTTGGCTAATTCTACTAGGCTAATTTATTAGGTTCTAGGCGTTTACCTCCCTGCGGATAATAACCCTCGGGAAAAATACCCCCCGCGGAAAATAAGGCTTTCCAAATTTGAGAATTTTATTTAAGTTTTTTCCGTAGGGGGAAAGAAATTTTGGTACTTGTGTATTGTTTGCCACTCACTCAAGTTTACGCTGTGTAAAACTCGGGAACAGACCGGTTTCTTCGTTAGTTTCTTTCAGTTTAGCAAAAGACAAGGGACAGAATAGATGGAAAATATATAATTTGGGCTATATATTTGCACATAAGGGGGGGGGGAGGCAAAGTATTTGGACAGTTTGAAGTCAGAAAACAAATCTGACTTTATAGTATGTACGATATTTGTACCTAACACATTTTGCATGCAGACCCGCTTTACTTTACCTCCCTTATGTGCAAACATATAGCCCAAACTTTTTTCTAAAGTAACGAAGAAACTAACGAAGAAACCGGTTTGTTCTCGAGTTTTACGCATCGCAAACTTGAGTGAGTTGAGTATAATACACAAGTACTGGAATTTTTCATGGAGAGAGAGCCGGATTTCATAATATCATTATTTAAAAACGATCAGAAATTAAATATAAAAAAAAAAGTTTTTTTTCAACTGAAAGTAAGAAGCAACATAAATACTTAAAACGAAAACAGAAATTATTACGTATATGAAAGGAGTTTCCGCTTCCACGAGACCTTGCTCTTTACGCTAAAGTTTTGACTTTTTGTCCTAATTCTTTAAAAACGATTCCGTTCTTTAATTCCTGAAATGTCCGATTAGAATAATAAGCTTTGTTTTAAAATTCTATAAAAAAAACTTTAACGTAAAGAGCGAGGTCTTGAGGAGGAGGCAATCCTTTTCACATACGTAATAATTTCAGTTCGTTTTAAGGTTTGATGTTGCTCCTTACTTTCAGTTAAAAACTTGTTTTTTTATTTAATTACTTACAGATAGTATTTATTGAAAACGTAAGTTTTTTAAGAAAAGTAAAGAGCCTGATTAAACCAAAAATGAGCAGAGATAAAATCAAATAATCTTCAAAGTAAAAACTATGGACTCTAATAGAAAAAAAAATAAAAAAGATATAAAACATTTTTTTCTATGGAAAAGACTATGTTGATAAAAAATGAACGGAAATTTTTATAAAAAGCTTATTCCACAAAACAAGTTTGTCAAAGAATAGTAAAGAGCTTCGTTAAGCCAAAAATGAGTAGAAATAAATTCAAATAATATTCCAAGCGTAAAACCAACACAAATCACCTTCAATAAATGAATTAAACCCAAATCGAGCAACAATTAACGTGAGTAGGGCTGACTTCTAAAGACCAGAACATAACTTGCCCTTTAATGAAAACAATATGCATTTTAAATGTTTTCACTTTTTTTTATTTTAACAAATAAAGGAGTATTAAGACTAAAAGGAATAGATATCAGAATATGTATATATGATCTGGTTTTGAGAAGATATGGGTGTTGTCACCCATACTCCTTTTAATTTTTGTTCATTTTGAGTTTGACTAGGTCATCTATTGTAGTTCTGTTAGTTTTTAGTTTCATTTATTTATTAATGGTGATGTGTGGTAGTTTTACATTTGGAAGATAAGAAAAACAAACTCGTAGAATTTGACACTTTCGTCCGTAAAAACTCAAACAATAAGAATTTGTTGGTTCCCAAAGCCAACTATCCTTCCAAAGGAAAGTTCAACCTTCTTAAACTTTTTAGTGCCATATGCTTTAGCTTAATTTTGATGATTGTTTGCCTACATTTATTTCCTTCTTCATTTTTTTTTTTAATTTGGCGGCCGCTACTGTCAAAAATTGCAGAACTTCATATGGAAGTTTTTTCATTTGTTCTAAAATTCTAAAAAAAAACTTTAGCGTAAAGAGCGAGGTCTTGAGAATGAGGCAACTCCTTTCATATTCATAATAATTCCTGTTCGTTTTGAGGCTGGAGGTTGCTCCTTACTTTCAGTTGAAAAACTTGTTTTATTTAATTACTTACAGATAGTATTTGTTAATGGGAAACATACGTAACAAGTATTTTAAAGAAAAGTAAAGAGCCTCATTAAACCAAAAATGAGCAGAAATAAAGTCAAATAATCTTCAAAGTAAAAACTATGGAGTCTAATAAAAAAAAGATATAAATTTTGTTTCTATGAAAACAACTATGTCAATAAAAAATGAACAAAAATTAATTTAAAAACTTTTTCTACAAAACAAGTTTGTCAAAGAATAGTAAAGAGCCTCCTTAAGCCAAAAATGAGTAGAAACAAATTCAAATAATTTTCCAAGCATAAAATTACCACAAATCACCATCAATAAATGAATTAAACCCAAAACGATTAGAAATTACAATAAGTAACCGATTCGAACTCTAACAACAAGCAAAATTAACATGAGTAGGGCTGACAACCCCCACACCTCCTCAAGACCAGAACATAATTTGCACTTTACTGCGAACAAACCAGTTTTTTTGTTAGTGGCTTCGTTACTTACAAACAAATTTGGGCTATATATTTGCACATTAGGGGGGAGGGGGGGGGGATAAAGTATAGTGGGTCTGCATGCAAAATCTGTTAGGTACAACTATTCTGCATATTGTTAAGTAAGAATTGTTTTCTGACTTCAAACTGTCCAAATAGTTTACCCTCCCCCCGTTATTTGCAAATATATAGCCCAAATTATATATTTC
The DNA here is from genome assembly GCF_049724085.1 of Artemia sp. Qi Xiang Cuo. NCBI lineage: Eukaryota > Metazoa > Arthropoda > Branchiopoda > Anostraca > Artemiidae > Artemia > Artemia sp. Qi Xiang Cuo. Next base: position 30,691,895 of record NC_142798.1, read on the forward strand.
CTATCTATTGTGTCATTTGTCTTTGTCTTGTCTCGCGTTAAGCTGAAAGAAACTAACGAATACACTAATTTTCTCTCGAGTTTTACACAGCGTAAACTTGAGCAAATGGTGTATAATGCATAAGTACCAAAATTCCTTGTCCCTACGGAAAATAAAAAACAAAACTCTAATAAAATTCTCAAATTTGGAAAGCCTTATTTTCCACAGGGGAGTTTTTTCCACAGAGATATTTTCCGCGGAGGGGAGGGGGAGGGGGTAAACGCCGACCACCAATTTTAGTAATTTTGCTTTTTACCAAATTTTTACTAAATCGCGCTTATTTTTATATGCTTGATTAGCCAAGTTAATTTTTGGGGAACTCAATGAAGGGCAGAAACTAGCCTAACCTGGCAGCGTTGATTGTGCAAAACAAACTTATGTGATAAAATCTATCTGCTTACGTTAATTTATTCCTCGGCATAGACCTCTTAAAAGCACTCCAAAAATGATAAAATGCTCGCCTTTTCTCATTCGTAATATGGAGGTTGTAAAATTATAAAATTGCGTTATTACCCTAGATTCACGCTTTTAGACATATTACTCTGGTCCTCAATGACATATTTAAATATGCGTAACAGTTCCAGAAAGCTCTAAATAGCTAAATTCTAAGAGGTTTCCTCGTATCTCCTCGCAGAGGTTCCATCATGCATTATATCTCTTACACTATGCGGACTACCCGTCTTGCTCTCACAGATGACTTTAATCATAGCTAGAGACAAAGCCTTATCATTATTGCAGCGTACGATTCAACTTAAAAAAGAAATAACACTAGGCCATAGTAACCAAAACTTAAAAACGCGTTCTGAAAAAAAACGTCAAATAAGAAAAATCTTCATTTAAAACTGATTCAGGAACGGAAACTGTTATTTCGGATAATCTTATTGGAATTTCATTGCGAGACAAATTTACGGGGAACTTAGAAAATAGCCGTTGCACCAATGGAATCACAATAGCTGAAAACACAATATAGGGGAATTATAGTCCCCCATCTTGAGCAACAAGTAAAATCCCTTTCTACATGGGAAGCGGTGATGTCTTTTTTTTCTCTTCGCCACTAATGGGGCACTGAAACATCAAAGAAACGCGTTGAGTTGTTGATTGTAATAGCAAAATATAATATTATACATATGTTTTTCTTTTGCAACAAATGATGTAACACACGTATCTTTTGAAAAGTTGCTTTTCTGGGGTATGATGCTATATTTGACTGACTCCGCGTCTTTCGGTTCGTTTTTTTTTCTAAGTTGCAGCAAATAACATCAAGGGCTAATGTAAACTGAATATTCAAATATTTAGTATAACTACCTTTGGGTATGGCTATGTTTAAAACTCCATTGAATACAAACCATTTCTCCTTTTCCAAAAAGGAAGATATTTGACAACTTGTCCTAAAAACAAGAAGATGAAGGAAAAATAATTTGGTGACAATAGCCTCATAACACTCTGACAGTCACTGTGAGGTGTGCAATATGCAATTATGTATGCTATCGCTAACTTTTCAAACCTTAAACTACACAGGATTGGTTTTGTAATTTCTTATTTAAAGGCAAACAACGATTACATACTAACATTAACCCCAATCCCATTGGAAGAAATTCTGATGAAACCTCTTAGTTTTCAGAAAATTAAATTATAACAGGTGAAACTGTGTTGGCGACTTACCTGTAGGTTTAAAAAGTGCTGTGTGAATGGTTCTAATCTGATTAAATACGAGCAGACAATCATCGCAGAGCTGTAGTGAGTGCCATAGTGATATGGAGGCGTGTCTAAATGAGGATCTTCCCACTCTCGAAACCTAAATAAACAAGAGGAAATGAACAAGAAAAAGAGAAGACATCATGGTTGCAGCTGTAGCTGTAACCTCGTAAAGAACAAACCACGTGGCATAGTAACCAAAAAAAAAAAAAAAAAAAAAAAAAAAAAAAAAAAAAAAAAGTGTAAAAGAAAAAAGTGTTAAAGAAAACTGGCTAGTGAGAAAAAATTACCTTTTGCGGCTGATTCAGAAATTATAACTATAATCTCAATTAATATTAATAGCATGTGAATTTTGAGAAATAGCCTGAAACACACTAGAAAATGGTGTCAGATCAAAACAAAAAGTACACCACTGGAATCGCCATACAGAAAACTTACAGTCCCCTAGCTTGAACAACTTTATTCTACAGTTCTTAGGAAATCACTTTTTTTTATTGGTAGCACTGGTGTTTTTTTTGTTTGTTTTTTCTACAGTTCTGGCGGGACACTGGAAAATCACAGAGAGCTGCTTCAGGGCCTATTACAAATAAAATTACTATACTTATGTAATTTTGTAAGTAGCAAAACACAATGTTAAAATTACAAAAACAAAAACTTCATATACAAGATGATGAATGATGTCATAATCGTAGGTAACAATCATAAACAACGTTATAGTAAAACTACATATTGATGTCAGTTGCAATGACGTTTGTACATATATAAAGGCTGACAGGTAAAGTCGCCTGAATAGTTAAAGTTGGTAATTCGTGAAAACACTTATAAACATAATAGGGCCGTTTTTTCACTTATAAATGTGCTTAAGATCTTACATCTTTTGTCAGAAAACGCTTAAAAGTGAAATCTTTGAACAAAGATCTTAAATCTTTGGTCGTTTTTGTGCAAACGTCTTTCATCATTCTGCTCTGATCAGCGGTCTGAGAACAATGATGAGTAGATCATCAAAGTTCTCTCATCATTGTTCTATATGGCAAAACAGTGGCGGTCTTCACACTTTTTGCTAACATCAGTGAGCTGTAAGATCTTAGATGTAAGATCTTAGTGCTAAAAAACGGGCCTAATGACATCAGGAGAGCAAGCTAAGCGAAAAGAAAACCGAGAAAAGTAGTAAAGCCGAGCAGCTGAAGTATCTATTGAAAGAAAACAGCATTACAGCAAAAACAAAGAATCCATCCTAGAATATGAGGAATAAGTACTTAAGATGAGTGAAAGTTTTCATAGTGTTCTAGAAAACAATCGTCGTAGTAAGAGGCCCTCAATGGCAAGTGGGATAATTTATGATAATGTTCCGTGTTTCAGCAGTTGAGAAGACATGACGCATAAGAAATAGTGATCAAAGAATATTTGAGGAAACTTCTGAAGGAGTTCCATCCTCAGACTCTTTGATTATCACTCTTCAAAATGATAGTAATGATGATTAGATTTAGGATGTCAACATGAGTGAGTTCATTAATGCTTACCATGTTTCTGTAAAAAAAAAAAAAAAAAAAAAAAAAAAAAAAAAAAAAAAAAAGGTGATCTGTATTTCAAAATGACAAAATGCTAGCCGAGGCTAAAGTTAGGACGTTAACAAACAACCTGATTCTCCACCACATGCTGTTGATCATTGCCACAGTACAGGTCGAACTCAAATCCTACACCATATAAGGACAGCATCTTAACTGTTGTTTAAGGTATAAAAAATATACATCCAATGATGATTTTGATGCCGAAATTGAAAATAACAATTCGACTTTGATCAATGGGTTAGTATCGGAATCTCAGTAAGGGATCTATTTACTAATTCCAAGTTACTGACTTTAGCTGAAACCAAAATTCACATCGTAAAATGGCTAAGATCGGCAGTTTTCTGTGATAAAATATATAACTATTAGGTAATATGTATAGCTTCCCAATATCTCCAAGCCAATTTGCTAAATCCGAAATTGTGCACGGTGGCATTTCGGTCCTTTTTGGTTTATATATTTTGGCTTGCTGCTAAAAACGGCAGGAATAGGCACATTCCTGTGTCCACGTAAATTTTCTTGCTTCGCATTAGTTTTCAATCGATTCTAGCACACTGAACTACTACTACTACTACTAACAACTCACCGCAGCACCAAGCCGTCTGAGCCCTACACAGCTACGCACGCTCCACATCCATCTCGATCAATTCAAAGCCTCCCTCTTTACGTCCTCCCACGAAGTTCCCATTTCCTTTTAAATCTTTCTTTACGACATCCTCCCACCCCAACAGTGGACAACCTGCTTTCCGTTTAGCCCTAGACGGTTAGTCTAAAAGGACAATCTTTGGCAATCTGTCATTCTTCATTCGCAGAACTGCCCTAGCCATCTCAAACTTTTCCTCATTATAGCCCTAGAAAGTGGGATTGGACCACACTTTTCATACAGGCTACTGTTTAAAATACGGTCAGTCAGTCGGGTACCCAAAACCCAGAAACTATCCCACTTGCCATTGAGGGCCTCTTACTACGACGATTGTTTTCAAGAACACTATGAAAACTTTCACTCATCTTAAGTATTTATTCCTCATATTCTAGGATGCAATCTTTGTTTTTGCTGTAATGCTGTTTTCTTTCAATAGATACTTCAGTTGCTCGGCTTTACTACTTTTCTCGGTTTTCCTTTCGCTTAGCTTGCTCTCCTGCATTATGTTTTTAAGTGAACAAAACATCTAGCGAATCTTCCTCCGTTTTCCGGAGCACCAATGCTTCAGAACCATACTTGGCCACTTTCATCACTATAGCTTCTAATATTCTAATCTTGGTTCGCAGGCTTATCTTCCTATTATTCCAAACTTTTTTCAACCGTGAAAAAACACCCTGACCCTTGGCTATCCTACTTTTAACATCTACACGGCACCCACTGTTTTACTAATAATACTGCCAAGGTAAGTGAAGCTGTCGACTTGATCGATCTTTTCGTTACCAACCGTAACGGCTGTTAACACATTTTCATCTTCACTTATTCCTAGCCTTAGAGACCTAGAGTTCTTAACATCAATTTTCAAACCTATTCTAGCACACTGAACTCGCAAAACCTCTAAAAGTTCATTCCTTTTGCTCACTCTTTCATCTAGCATGCTTAAATCATCAGCATAATCTAAGTCTAGGAAAGTGTTTCATCCCCATTTGATTCCTTGTTCTCCCATGCTTTTCCTGTGCTGCTTAAGACAAAGTCCATCAAAATGATCCAAATAAATGGGGATAGAACAGAACCCTGCTTCATTCCTGATTTAATACGAAACCAGCTACTAACATCTTTTCCTGATTTAACCCCAGCAGTGTTCTTCTCGTACATAGCACTAATCCTTTTAATGTGTTTGTCTGGTATACCTACAAGGATAAGACCTTTGCTAAAGCTCTTCTATTAGCTGAATCAAACGCTTGCTCAAAATCTATAAAACTGAGGACTAAAGGTGTTTGATGACTCAGGAAATTCTCATATTAATCTAAGAGTGGAAATTTGGTCGAAACATCCTCTACCTTTCCTAAAACTGTAGTGTTCTTCTCTTAAAACTTTGTTTAAAGCATTTCTAAGTCTAATAAGTTAATTATCATCATACTAAGTGATTTACTACTTACAGAAACCAGGCTAATGCCTCTATAATTACCACACTCACTCTTATCCCTTCTCTTATACAGGGGTTAAATGAGTGTTTTCATGAAACCGCTAGGTACTTCCCTTTTTCAAAATCATATTCATAATATTCAGTAGCTTATTTCTAACTTCATAGCCACCATATTTAAAAAACTCATTAACCACACTATCAGCCCATGGGCCTTATTATTTTTTATATCCTTTTAGTACTGTCAGTAACTTTTCCTCACAAAATAGTTCTTCCTTCCCATTCAAGGTGCAACAAACTTTTACATTTCCCTCTAAATCTTTTCCTGTAACTCTATACCGGTTTAGCACGTTCTCAAAATGTTCTGCCCATCTCTCTTTAACTCTCTCCTTATCACTAGTTGTGGCCTCGAACTGAAAACCTAATCTAGTGCATTAATTTCACTAGCATTTTTCAAGATCAATCAAGACCAGTTTTGATTTCCAGTTGCTGCCTTGTTCCTCTGTAGCGTCCGTCGTTTTTTTAAGGACAAATTCCATAGAAATAAGCATTGTAAATTGGGACAAGAAACAGCCATAGAAACAGAGTGACAAATATGGAAAAATGACGCAGAAGAATTTTAAAGAAGGAAGTATAATAAGACATTTATTCCGCTCTCTAAGCGAGCAATTGTGTATGCATTTATTTATGTATCTATTTTTCTTGAAAACGGCTGCATCTTTTTTTTTTTTTTGAAAATTAGCACTCTTATATTTTCTGGCCTGAAAAAAAAAAACGATCCAGATAATTCACGAGTTTGAGAAAATTCGTCAAGAGCCTTAATTTTGAAAAAAAAAATCATATAAATGACGTCACGAGGACGACCAAAAAAACGAAAATTCACAATTGCTGAAAATAAACTACCTGGACCATCAACCGTCACAATACCAATCCGAACAGCTAAAGCAAAGGAACTGAAAACATGTTTAAGGTAACGACGAACGAAAATGAAGCACAAAGAAACATGTGGTTAGAAGACATGCAAGAACGAGCGTCACGACGAATCACAAATGAAAATGAATGACGAAGAAATATTCGGTTAGAAGACACCCAAAATCGAGAGTCGCAACGAATCAAAGCAACAAATAACAATAGTAAATTATTTTTATTAAAATCACCGATACATATATATATATATATATATATATATATATATATATATATATATATATATATATATATATATATATATATATATATATATATATATATATAAACCCCAATTATTATTTTGACACTTCCCCTTTAAATTAAAACTAGAATGAGTATTACATGAAGAAATTGCATGTTTTCAATTGATGGTGCTTTTAAAACTTCTAGATTAAAAGCTATACGCAAATTTACAATTGTTGAAAATGATGTCTTTTTAGCAAAAAGAAATTTTGTTCAACCACATGGATAATCAAACGTGACAAGACCATGGAATGACCCAAAAAACTCAAATTCACAACTGCTAAAAATGAACAACCTGGACCATCAAATATGGCAAGAACAATCCGGATAGCTAAAGCAAAGAACATGGAAAAAAATTTCTGAGGCAAGGATGACCGATGATGAAGCGCAAAGAAACATCCGGTTGGTAGACATGCAACAACATGGATCATCAAACGTGAAAAGACCAATCCGAAGAGCTAAAGCAATTTTATCATTTTAATCGGCTTGAAACTTACAGGGTATCCATTCTGGGTTAAGGGAGCAATATGGCGCAATTTTTGCAAAAAAGTTCACGCACACGAAATATGTTCCGGGTGCCTGATCGGCTTGAAATATAGAGAAAGAGGTACTCTCAGCCAATGGGGTTACAACGTACTACAGATTTAAAAGGGTTAAATTCAGATATATCCTGAATTCTAACCGTTTAATGGAAAACATTAAACTTGATGAATTGTAAATATTTAGAATCAGCATAAAAGCCAATTCTTTTGATGTATCCATCGTTATTTCGTTTTCTAGAGTTTTGGCACCTTGAATTTTTTTTGGCGTAAAAAAAAAAAGATCTAAATAGGTCGACAGTTTGATAAAATTCGTTTAGAGTCTGAATTTTTGAAAAAAAACAAATCATATGAGTGACGTCGTATTTATGAGCACATATCAAGAGCATAAATTTTTTACTTTTTTAAATGCTTCTCTAAAGGAAAAACATGATGCTTATATGAAAGGGTTTAAAAAATAATGCGAACATATCTTAACAGTCGCTCATATGATATAGCCCCTCTCTAATATTCCTCATCTAATTAGAGCCTTGGATTTTCCATAATTTTGGGATTTCCCATAATTTTATAAATAAACCCTTATTTATTCATCATATTTTTAACACAAAATCCCAAAATTATGGAAAATTTAACCTTCTAATTAGATGATGAATATTAGTACCGCTGAATATTAGGGGCATACAAGTACCGCTTTTACTTGCATAACTAGCAGAATTTAAATAGGATAGAAGAATCCTGGTTAACACCAATATATTTCTTTAATTGATACTTCTGCTGATAATCATAAGGAGTTTCTTAGTACTTTCAGTTCTTTTGCAGCCCTCTTGGTGGGCAGGATCAAAACAGGACAAAATTTTCCACATTTTTCCAAGCTTTTAAGTTCGTAGCCTGACACAGAAAAAGTTGAGATGATACCAAAAACACCTTTTTGTAAATTGGAGTGATAACAAAAGTATTTTGGGACGCAAATTTTAACACTTTCATGAGCCAAGTTCTTGGCAACACTGATATCCTAACTTGCTGCTTATTACTTAGCCTGAGGTAATAACTAAATCACGTTAAATAATTTCATAGTTTATTTTTCTATATTTCTTTCCATATAAAATTTAAATAAGGCTACTCATGTTTTGAATTTAGCAAAGGAGATTTCAATTGTATATCCTGGCTTTTATCATAGTTTGGATTGTATCATTTTGTTGAATCCACTTTTATTTTAATCTCACATTGTCTTGATTTCCTTCTTTACAATATGATTTCCTTAAGTCTAGTTTGTTTTAAATAATACAAGAATAAAAAAATCGTTTCATAAAATTTCTTATTGATTTCAAAGAAAGCCACAAAATAATGGCTTTAATTTATAATTTTTTTTTTCTACATCAGTTGATTTTACTTGAATGAAACAAATTGACTTCCTCTATATCATTTTCTCTTTTCTTTATTTGAAATATTGGAGAAACGTTTTTTTTTCCAGAACGTAGCAGTTCACATCAGGGGCGGATCCAGGATTTTTTAGGGGGGGGGGGGCAAAATAGGTTGATCCGATAAACTCGCGGTAGGAGCAAGTTTAATTCACGCAAATTTGCGTTAATTAAGTAAATTACATTACTTTAGACTCTGTTAGGGGGCGCGTGTCCCCCTCGCCCACCCACCCCCCGAATCCGCCACTGGTTCACATTTTGTCCTTCAGTACTCATTTGCGAATTATGGTATTTTTATTCTAAGATTTTTATTTTATTATTTGGCGTCGGTCAAGAATTATCAAGACAGAATAAACATTTGGAAAGCATTTTGACATGACAAAATTCGTTTAACTACTCATGCCTATTTTTTTTATCTGGTTAATGTTGGCATTCCCTGATGAATGTCCAAAATTCCTTTTTCTCTGCTTGGATTCAATTAGCTTTGCGAGTCAGCTTTGTCAGTCTTATGCAAGCTATGATGGTAAAAGTTACAGTTAGGTTAGATTAAGTTAGTTTAGGTTAGGTTAAATTTCGCTATAAATATCAGAAATGGGTTAAAAAACTAAGCTAACCCAACCTAACCTAACAAAACCTGATCTAACCCAACCGAACCTGTCATCATCAAACCTTACATTAAACTGAAAAAGTTGACTGTCAATGCAGACTAAATCCAAGAAGAAAACAAAGTATTTCGGACATTCACCGGTGAATGTCGACATTCACCAATTTCGGATATTCACGGTAACATTGCAATCCATTATTTAAACAAGAAAACAATTTATACTAAGAAATCTTGCTCAATTAAAATTCATAGTCTTTAAACAAGGTTGTTGGTAATATTAAAGTTGATAAATTATACAAATTCGCCAAAAAGGGTATCAATTACTGAAATACAAATTTAATTCGTCTTCTCCGAAAGAAGAAGGGAACTATCAATCTTAATTTCCGATAGATAGATTTTAGCAAGAACAAGGTATTTTAAAGCAATCGAATAAAAAAATCACCTCTTTTTAAATTGTTCAAGTCTATCAGACGTCTGGGCTCCCATCGGTTTGCTTAGCTCTCTGAAAGTGGCCGGGTCGGTAAGATCAAGTTCTGGGCTATCATAATCAGCCAAAATCCACGGGAAAACAGGATACTGCATGAGATCATTATAACTTCTTCCAGCAAGCGTGTTCAAGTACATCAGATACTGGAAATTACTGATTTCGCCACGTACCCACCTTTGAGTCACAGATGTTTCCCCCATAAAACTCGACAGAATCCCACTACTCTGTTCTACGCTTGCTGACCGCTTTTGCCCAGCTACTGACTGCTGAGCATTATCAGATATACCAGTGGCTGTTGCAAGAAAACGTTGGTAAACTTTATTTCTCATTAGCCGAGGAAAGGCTAATAGATAGTTTCTTCCATCTGTTGAAAAGACTTCAATTGCATTTGGCTGGAGAAGATATTTTCTAATATGAACTTCCCTAAAAGAAGACTGATTAAAATTTGCCTCGGCGATTGCCACATCAGCCACACAGGAATCTTTCACTTAAGTTACGTCTTCTTATTAACAAAAAGAACCATACCTGTGGCTAGAGTAGATAACTTCACCAAAATACTCAGTACCGAAGGTTTATTGAAATACACATTTCAGGCTCAAAAAGGCAGTCAAGTAATCAATCAGTCTTATTACTTGACGAGTAAAACTATCCCTCATTTAGAAATATTAGTTTAACATTGTATTTTTACTATAAATCAGTTAGTTTTAAAGATTATCTTATTTAAACTATTATATTACTTTAAAATTACAAAACATACATGAATTACACTAGACAGACGGTTTCATTAGACTAAGGATATCCAAAAACCCAGTTTTAAGGCACAAATTTCTTTAATTTAACATGACAGTATATACTATCATATATAAAATCAAAAATTTTCAACGAGTAAAAGGAATATTTAAAATTAGAAAAACGAAAATCATTAGGTTTTTCCTGACAAAGCTAAAAACAAAGTAAAATTTCTGCCAACAATTTTGATACAAATTGGACTCCAAGATTATATCAGTATTGTATAAGACAAAAGTTACATTTGAAATAAAAATTAATGATAAGATAGGTTTTTACAGTAATAGAAAAAAACTTTCAAAGGTCTTATAGATCAGGGGGCCAATAACATAGCTACTCAATTGGTAAAAGCTGTAGAGCTTATGAAAAACAACTTCATAAAGATTGGAACAAAATTACTCATAAAAACTAGCATATGTAAGAGTAAAATGTACGCTGAAAATTTATGACAAGAGCTATATTTCAAACAAAAACAATTTAAAAGTAGACAATAAAGAATTTTGTATTTGAATTGATATTGTATTTGGGGATACTTAGTTCTCACCAAATGAGAAACTTGAAATCACAAATTTGATTACATTATTGCTAGCACGCATAACACGAAGTTAATAAACATCCAACTTAATATTTTTGAATATGAACAAGGATTCACATCTGCACAGGATTGATATTACCACATACTTCCTATACACGTATATTCACGAAAACTAACAGCTCGAAAACAACAGTGATTAACGATCAATAGCAAATAACACCTTGAAGTAATTTCTGTGCTACACAAGCCTTAGGTATTCGTACTCTTTACAAAATCCACAAAACTGAAGTTGTCATCTCTGAGTCAACGACCAAAGTTTAATTGAACAATTAAAAAGTGATTACAAAACCTCTCTTGGCAGAGATATTTTGATTTGACAGCAGAAAGATAGGGTGGTCGGTCTACGCCAGGGTGTTTACCAGCAGATTCTAACCCCTTTTCCTAATCAATAATCAATAGTTATACACAATCAACAAAGATTCACACGATTTTTTTTTTAAAGGAATGCTTTAAGTCTTCTCACTTGACCTCTTTTTTAAGTGGTTTTCTTTCGATTTTACAGTCTAATATTCCTTTTTATATTAAAGCCATAAAATAATAGTTGTAAATTTTACCTGAATAAGTCCCTGGATTCAAGAATATGTAAACATAAGTACCAAAAATAGATAAATAATACCGTAAGTACTAAAAATAGAATTCAGAAGATGCTGTCTTTTAAGATATCTCCCTTCCGAGGAGAACTTCTAGTTGTAGTCCCCAAGAAGGTTTATAGGTGGGGGGGGGTAGAAATTTCCTTTTAGCCTCTTCTCTTTCCTATGAAATGCAGACATTTTTACATCCCTTCTACTTGCCAGCTTATTTTTATATAATTTTCATCCTTTTGCAGGTTTTACGAGTTCCTACGTCACCTCCCTAGAAATTGTGGTTTCTCTGCTTATTGGCTTTTCTATATGGAAGGGCACCGTGACCTATAAATTGTTCTCTGTTGTAGCCTACGGTGCAATTTGATGAACTAAAAACTCTCAAGTTCTTTGAATGACTATTGACCTGGGGTTAATTATTTTACATAATGAGATCTTCCAAATACAAAGTAAGTATATCTGAAAACAGTTATGAGGGGAAGAGGGAGGAAAAACTTATTGAAAATTTAGGACCCTAGGTTGGTCCAGAGCGTCCTCCTCTATAAACCGTTAAAAGTTTTTGCTTTAAAATTCACATTTTGTAATTTCGACCTATCTCCCACTGAAAGAATCACGCAACAATCTTCAGTTTCAAGCCTTGACTAGAGCCCTAGCCTAGACATGCATAATAGTGGATCTTTAACAAAATCGAAAAGCTAGCAAAAGTATAACATAGTGGTATAATACAAAAAGATCTATTATGCATGTGTATCACTTTACGAGTAAAAAAAAAAAAAAAAACAAAAACAATGCAAATGTAAGAAACTTACAATAGCGCCGAATATATGAGTTTATTGTTAAATTTTCATTCAGTTAAAAATACATTTATTTTAATTGTTAAATCTATTTTCAGTTTCTTTTCCTTTAAAAAAAGAAGAAGAAGAAAAAAAAGATGAAAACATGGAGATCACTTTTCAATTTCTTCTTTTTTTTTATCGGCATTGCAGTAAATTTTAAAATCAGCCTTAGGTAAGATAAGTGAAAATGACATGAAATCTAGAACATTATCAAACAATTTTCAAGTATACAACCTTCCTACGGTAAAAGTATGGAAGCATGTCCAAACCTGCCAAGTATAATATATGCATTACTATTCTTTTGGACGGTTGTAGTCTTTCAAAAATCCCAGATGTTTGTGAATTCGGAAACCCCTTCTCCATCAGCACGCTTCCAGGAATTTTCAGCTAGAATGGAATTGTCTGGGGGAATTTTACTGGTGGTGGGGAAGGGGGTATTTTACGTGATAGGAACTTTCCATGGAGGGATTTTCCATGAGGGGAAGGAATTTTCCATGGACGGGAGTCAGATTTCCCGGCACTATTCAAAAACAATCAGAAATTAAATAAAAAAACAGGTTTTTTAAACTGAAAGTAAGGAGCAAAATCGAAACTTAAAATGAACAGAAATTATTACATTGAGGGCAGTTGCCCTATCTTCAATACCTCGCTCTTTACACAAAAGTTTTTTTTAGAACTTAAAAAAAAAGCTTATTATTCTATTTAAAGGGCCCTTGTGTGTCAGAAGTTGTTTTTAAAGAATTGGAACAAAAAGTCAAACTTTAGCGTAAAGACCGAGGCATTGAGGATGGGAAAACCGCCATCATGTATGTAATAATTTCTGTTCTTTTTCAGTTTTGATGTTGCTCCTTACTTTCAGTTGGAATGACTTTTTTATTTAATAAGCCAGAACAGGAAGAGGTTCTGAAAATTAATATGTTTGCATTCGTCCGAAAACGACTTCCTTGAAACCAGACATTACTAAATTAAACTTTAGTTTAATATAGTGTGCCATATATTTCATAAAAAAACTGTATTAAAATAAAAACATCACTGACCAAAACGTCCTTAAATATTCACATTTTGGCTAATTTTGACCAGCAGCCAAAAAAAGTTGCCGACCCTTCCTGCACTAGCTCTTACTTTTCGCCAAGCTTGGTTGGTATCCAATGTCCTCTTAAGGTATCTCTATTCACAGAAATGATTTAGGGACCCCACACAAAGGTTGGAACATGCATGGTCTCCCAGGAGGTGTGATTAGGATACAAGCTCTTATTTCCTACTAAGTTATGTTGACATCTGACGACGCTTGGTAAAATATTTCATAATAACAGGAATTTAGGACGTCTTTCTTCCTCCTCCCAAAGAAGTTACGCCAGGTTTACCCCCCCCCCCCAAAAAAAAACAACACCCCACACACACTGCTGGAAAACTTATAGCGACTCCAAACCATTGTGGTTGAAATGCTAGAGCACTGGCTGGTAGATACCCTGAAGACAAGAATGTTGGGACCCCCCTCAACTTCCTCCACAGAGATCACATCAAGTCAGGACTTAAAAAGGTACAAAGGTGACTAAACACCCAAATTCTGCCATTTTTTCAAAATTGTACGACCCATTTTCGTGGATATCATGATTAATAAAATATAACCCACACCACACCTCCCTGTTCCTCCCAGGGGGTAGAATATGGCCCACACCCTGAAAAGGCACAAGTTGGACACTAGCTCTTGCTTCAATCCCTCGTTTGATTCAGACCAGACAGAAGTTTTAGCAAATGATATACTAAAAAAGCACCCACCCCTTAAATAAAAACAACCCTCAAATAGGACATTTAATCCTACTTACTAATTTACTACCCATAAATTCTGCTTGGTATCTGACGACTTCTAGTAGACGTTCGTACCTCAGGTAAAAACCCCAAAAGGCAGAGCTAGGATACTTACACTTGCTTTCAACCAAGTTTGCTTCATGTCGGACAACTTCTGTATTACATGACCTGAGGATAAGAATTTTGGAACTTCCCCCCAAAAAAGTCGGAACGGGTTCTAATCACCCAAAAACATTAATTAGGACGCTACCTCTTACTTACGCCTATCTATCAATTATAAAATCTAACTATCCCTTCTGGTAGATTTTTTCATTTGAAGAATTTAGGGATTTCTTATCTCACGGAGACCATATTGTGCTGGGACAATCTAAAGGCATAATTATGAAACTAGCTTTTACTTTTCAATAATTTGAATAGAGGGATAGAGGAAAAGGTGAAATGATGCGGGATGCATTTTAGTGTAGATAAGCAAAGCAGCTGATAAATAGCTTCAGTCCTTAGTTTAACAGTCAAAAGGATGTCAAAAGTTAGCCTATCTTCCTTTTTTTGGGGGGG